>NC_040042.1:4922026-4982510 GCF_003713205.1 Coffea eugenioides
TATTTTTCACATACATCGTTATAGTAAACTTAGTTAGGAGAATATAGACTTAGTTATAGGAAACAAATTGAGTAGAATTATGAAATGCAAGTGGTCAAGGATAGATTGCTCTCACATATTATGTCAAAAATCATATTAACTCATATTATGTCGAAAATCTTAAGAAGCAAGCCTTACTTAGAAACTTGGGAAAACAAAACCATTGGTTCCTTATATTTAAATATTAGTCCCTGAAATTTAAAATGAGCTATTTTAATATCTCATAAATAAAAACATTCCTGTCCTTCACCATTCAAGTTTTATTTTGACCAAAATAAGTCATGAGTAAATCACATACTCAATATTGAAAGTTAGTTGTCCGGCAACTATTGTAAATTTTCAATCACTTTCCAACGTGCAAATCACAAGTATTTGTCAACTATCCTTAAACAATAAATAAATAATGGACTAATATCACAAGTATATGATGCGTTCGTGACTTATACCTGCTAAAATTTAACCAAAAATGTGACCAAAACAAAAAATAAGCATTTTTATTTGTTAGAAACCAATATCCCTGTTCTTAGTTCTTAATTATGATGGACTAAAATCTAACATGAGTAACATGTGAAGGACGATTGATTTGATATTTCCTTCTCTTTTATGCACATTTAATGCATCAGGTTGGTTTGTGCCGCATGACTCATACTATTTTGCCTTTTTAATAGAATAAATTAATTTTTCAACCCTTTCAGTTAAAAAATTTTGGCATTAAATATTTGCATGAAAATGAGTACTTTAGCAACTCTTGGGGAAAGGAAGGAGAGAAGGAAAGAAAGGGAGGAGAACGAAGAAAGAAAGGGAGCAAAGAGGAGGAGGAAGGGGGTGGTGGCAGTGGTGGATGGAAGTGTTAATTTTTATAAGATGCTCTAAAAATTTTTATATTTTAAAAATATTTCAAAATGTATCCCAAAAATACCTTCAAAAATACCACAAAAAAATCTACAGTATAAAATTTTCATATAAATTGTTACAATAAAATATTTCAAAAACATTCCCAAAATAGCTAATTAAAAAATACTTGTATCTTTGTTAGCTTAATAAAAGCAATCCTAGCACTCCGCCGCCATTTCAATATGGCCACACGGAGAGTATTAAATGCACGTTCGCCTGTGTTGCGTGTCTAATGCATCAGGAATTGGTTTAAACCACAAGACTAATACAATTTTGCCTCTTCAATATAATGAAATCAGTTTTTTAGACCTTCAGACCAAAAAAAGTTGGGTGTTAAATATTTTCAATAAAATAATTACCTTCACTTTGTCAACTATTTACTTACTAAAAAAAAAAGAAAAAACTTTGTTAACTATTCTGTTTCAGTCAATCAAATTTAACATCATATTTTTTTTATTGGCATATATAATGAAGGCATACTAGTTTGATCCTAAATCGAATTTGTCACTATATTTTTGCTTCAACTTAGTATTCCGAGCTTTGGTCACAAAAAAAATAATAATAAAAGAAGGAACCCATTTGAATATTACAAAACCTGGTTGAAGGGAACGTGCATGTCACGTGATAGGTTATCATTTAATATAGGTAACGGATTCCAAAGCAAGAATATCTCGAATTGAAATTCCTTACAAACAAAAATAAGTCATCCAACTAATACTTGCGGTTAGCCCCCCGGGTCGGCTCAGCTGGTGTTGGAGTAGCCTCATTAGGTCCTAGCACGGTGTGATCGCGGTTCGACTCCTTCTACCGTCTTGTGTATCAATTACAGCTTAATATAATTCTTTTGAACTTATGATTAGAAATATTCATGATGTTCTTGGATTCGACAAGGTTATTAATCTTAAACTTATTATGACGATCTGACAAAAATAAAGAAGAATAAATCCAAAAGGAACTTATTCCGAGAAACAACTTAAGACTGAAAAGTAATTTCAAAATTTTCAAATATTCTTTTAAAGCAATATCTTACAATTATTTCTTAGAAGCCCATTCACTAATCACATATTCTAATGACTTTTGAAAGGGTTCAAAAAATAATGGCAGGACCCTTTAGTATAATCTCTATTTGATTGTCTTCCGCAGTTTGGCCTAAGATTGAAGGGATTATACATAAATAGTAGTAGGGTTAAGGCCATAATGGTTGTCATCAAATAGTTGGGCGAACTTTAAAGAGCATGACAATGCAGAAGAATGATTTCGTACCGCTGGGGGAAAAAATGCATTATTACACTATGAAATTTTCACTCCGCACCGGTCAAAGATATATATATATATATATATATATATAGAGGCTGATTTTTTTTCCAAGGTCCCACTAAAAGAGCTGCAAAATCTCAATGCATATAAATGCCTCAAAGCTATTTATGTATTTAAAATAGAAAAAATTTAAGCGACAGACAACTTACACGATGAATATAAACTAAAAAGATGGTTCAACTCTTGATTTTTTAGTAGTTCTCAAATTTGTATCTTTCATTTAGGTACCCGTATTCTTAAAATTATTCTTTCAGGTGAACTGTTAAAAGAGATTAATAGATAAAAAAAAATTAGATTGCTTAAAAGGAGAAATTACATTAGAAAATTTGGGAAAAATGGATTAGTGGAGAAAATTTAAGAATAGCAAATTTGGAACATACCTTGAATTTGCAATCAAAAAACATGTTTCCGTTTCACTTTGATTTTATTCTACCACAAAATAAAAATGAAACAATGTAGTGCATATCATGTTAAAGAAATCTTTAAAGAACAAAATCCTTAAAAGTTGAATATATATATATATATATATATATATAGAGTAAAACCCACACAAATACAAAAAAGAGGGCATAAAAATGTTGAGCCCTAAGAAAATGAATATCAAGCATATTCCGTACTTGGTATTACTTTAATCTTCAATATTATACACTGTCATATGGTTTATATGCAAATTGTAATCTTTCTTCAAATTATTAAAGAACAACAAAGTTGATTGAGGGGGAAAGAAATAATAAGAAATCAAATGGGATATACCCAAAAAAAATACAAAAATCCCGAAAGAAGATAACAATGAACGAGAGGAATATATATATATATATATATATATATATATGAGATAGAAAAGAGATGTATTTGGTCAATATCTCAAACAAACAAAATAGAGGGGAAAAAGGGAAAGTCAGAGAGAGAGAGGATAGGGGGTAATGTGTCTTGATAGGAGGAAAAAGTAAAATAAATATGAAACATGTAGATAATAGGAGTGAATGGACTGAAAGGTAAAAGAGGAGAAAAGAAAATTTAAATGGAATCAATTTTAATAATTAAAAATGGCTCATGTGCAGAGCACGTGATGGGGACTACGAACATCCTTTGCCTCTATATCTACTTAATTATGTAGACAAGTATATATGAAAATTTTCTTTTCTTTTTTTTGCTTTTTCTTTTTAAATGCAACTATAAATTGAGTTATATTTTAAATGTGAAAGTAAGAAATAGGCGAAAATCCATTCTATCCACTCTGTCTTAAATCTATTAATTCGTTGCAAAACAAAATAGACATTAATTTGCAAATTATTTTTATTTAATTTCGACTTGACCTACTTTAATTTTAAGTTTCAGTTCATATCTTGCGAAAGGCTCAAAAATGTCAATCTTAAGAATCACACCTCTTTCAAAAGCCTTAAAGACAAAGTATCTTATCAATTTCAGACAAACAATATATATAGCTGCTAAATAGAAGTGGAAGCACAAAATATCAGACTCTTTTATCTTCTTTGTTGGCTTAATAAGAGCAATCCTACCAGTCCATGGCCATTTATGCCATTTCAATTACTCCGTGAGTACTCGGCTAGTCATTTGCACATTCTTCTTTGGGACAATCATACCAATCGCCACTCATAGTTGCTGACATTAAATTGTAGTCCTTCAAAAATAAAACAAGTAATTTTAGTTTTTAACAAACAAAAAATGCCCATTTTTGGGCAAATTTCTGTAAATAATGACAAAAGAACAAATCATGACAAATTTGGTGTTCTGGAGAAATTAGTTCCCTAGTAAGGATCGTCGCAAATAAGAAAAGTGACATTGAACAAAATTGAATTTATTTTAGGTTTTGTTTAATGTAAGTCGCACAACAATTTATAGAAATAAAATGTTTTTATGAAATTTTCAGTCGCCACATGCTTAGTCGCATCCACTTCTAAATGCGGCGGATTTTGAGCACCGTTGATCAATAGCGAACAAATTTTTTTTTTTTAAATAGCTGCATCCATTTATGCGAAGCTTTATTGGCTGTTGATCAATTATGATCAATGATACATACACTTCAACGATACTACAAATTTTTTTCTTTAGCTATTGATTAGCTGCGGATGAACGGCTAGATTATATCGATACAATCAATGCAAAAAATTTTGACTATAAATATGTCACCGAATACAGCCATTTGACTCACACAACCTCATTTGTGCACTTCCAGTTATCTACTTCATTGTCCTCCCAATTTCTTCTTCCCCATACACAGAAAGTTTCGAAGAAATCCTGCATAGAAAAGAAATTTGTCATCCCATCACTGTCTCGATTAGCTCGTGTACATTGTCGCATTGTCCCTAGTCACCTTGATGCATCATTACTTTGCGGTAAATAGTAATAGTAAAACTCAGTTAAACTTTACGGCAATTGCAGAAATAATGTAGTCCACGAACTTTAAGGCAGCTGCCAAATGAATAACCTTTAAATATGGCTTTTCTCTTTGAGAGGTAGATTTAAAGTTAATGCTTATCTTTGGTAACTTAATGATAGAGGTATGAAGCTCATCTTTGTTTAAAACTATTTCATGAAAAAGTATGTTTATTTACTATCATGCATAAGATGAGAGGTGCAATTCATTCTTCTCTACCCAACTTTGCAAAATTAGGGTTTGGGTAGAGAAAATTAGGGAAAATAGAGGTTCAAGTTGGTTGGTCCCTTACTTTCTGTTTTTAACAATGGTTGAAAAACACACATGATTTGCACATGAGAAATTGGACTAACAAAATACGTGAGTTGCCAGATTTACCGTTTAAATATCAATCATATGATGCGTTCGTGACTTATACCTACTAAAATTTAACCAAAAATGTGACCAAAACCAAAAATAAGCATTTTTATTTGTTAGAAACCAATATCCCTATTTTTAATTATGTTGGACTAAAATCTCACATGAGTAACATGTGAAGGACGATTGATTTGATATTTCCTTCTCTTTTATGCACATTTAATGTATCAGGTTGGTTTGTGCCACATGACTCACACTATTTTGCCTTTTTAATAGAATAAATTAATTTTTCAACCCTTTCAGATAAAAAAAATTGGCATTAACATGTGAAGGACGATTGATTTGATATTTCCTTCTCTTTTATGCACATTTAATGTATCAGGTTGGTTTGTGCCACATGACTCACACTATTTTGCCTTTTTAATAGAATAAATTAATTTTTCAACCCTTTCAGATAAAAAAAATTGGCATTAAATATTTGCATGAAAATGAATAATTTAGTAACTCTTGGGTATGTATGGATTGGTCTGTTTCTTAAATACTTGTTTTTTTAGAGTCTACAGTAACTCCAAAAACAATATAAAAAATACACTCAAATACACTAAAAAATAAAAATAAATATAAAGTAAACCCTCACCCTTTTTCTTCTTCTAAACATCGCCTACCACTATCTACTACCAGCCACCATCGCCGACACCTACCATTGGCAACAGCTTCCATCTTTTCTTTTCTTTTTTCTTCCTCTCTCCTTCTCTCGCCTCCCTCTTCCCTCCTTTCGTCTCTCCTCTCTCCTTCTCATCTTTAACTTTTTCTCCGATCCCTCTTCGGCATCTCATCCCTTTTCCTTCCCTAGCTCTGGTAGCTATGCGACCAAACTTGTTTGCACCAGCTGTGACCAAATCATGACCAATTCTAGTCATGCTGATCTGAGCAAGGGAAAGAGTAGGTGGGACACTGAGAAGGGAGAGGAAGAAAGAGGGAAGAGAGAGGAGAGAAAGGGAGAGGAAAAGAAGGAGGCCAGTGATGGAGACTGAGGAGGAGAGAGGCAGTGCTAGGTGGTGGGTGATAAGTGGTGATGAAATTTTTTTTAATTTTATAAATAATCTTGATAAGTGAATATTTTACATTGATTTCATCTGATAAAATGCAATTTTTTGTTATGTTTTTAGTGGTTCATAGCCATGTTTAAACCTTCTTGGTGCAAAATTTCTTCAAAGTGTTACTCGTGAACTAAATGTGCAAAATGAGTAGATTAATGTATAAACATGTGGTATTTTGTAGGTTATTGGTGCATGAAACACTCTTTCTAGTTGAAGAAGATGCAATGCACTTCATGGAGGATAACGTATAAGTGAAACAAGAAGAGAAAGTTGAGCGAAAAAGGAAGGGAATTGAAACTGGAAACAAGGGGGATAGATCTGAGCTCGGATTCATTCCCAGATGCTACACATCCTAGCCCTCGTCTGAGATTCTGGAGAAGTGAATCCGAGAGCAAGGGATCCGAGCTAGGATCCAAGTAGAATAGGCCTCGAATCGTGTTGCAAAATTAATGAAGGAAAATGGGAAAAACCAGATCCGAGCTCGGATCTGTGTGAAGCCCTCGGATCTTTCTCTTTCCTTTGCAATTTACAGAGCAACTTGTGTACGTTTCATACTTATTTTTTGACGCTTGTTTCGCAACAAATTCCAGCTAGAAGCTGGCAAAGCATCTTGTACACTTGAAGAAGAAATATTGGAGATTCCAATGAAGGACATTTTTGGAACCAGAAGTAAAGAAACAAGTAGAAAAACACATTATTGAAGATAGAGAAGAGGAGGTGTGAGGAGATAAAAAAAAAGAAAAAAAATATAAAGCTCTTCTTTCTGTTCTCTCTAGTTTAGCTTAGTTATAGTTTAGATCTAGTTCTGATTTTTATTGAAGAACTCTTGATGTATTAAAGTATTTTTTATGGCAATGAAGATGATGGAACTTGAAGATCTTGTTTCTTCATTTGAATGAGCATTTCTTCCTATTTACTCTCTTCATTTGTTTCATTAATGATTTGTTACATTAGAGATATGAGTTTTATTATTAAATCTACTATGTCTAACTAAATCTTCTTGTTCTAGGGATAGATGAAGCTATTTGTGTCTTGACTATGGTTGAATAAGGTTGATTGTTGCTATATCTTGTACTTGCTAGTTCATTATTTATGCTTTAACACTTGTGAATGCTTGATCACCATTTACAAGCCATTTTAGTTGTTGTTAATCTATGAAAACAGTTGATAATAATAGAAAATGAATGAATGAAACCTAAGGAGTAAACACACGAAAGTAGTGGTGCACTTAGGTGGATGTTTATAACATTTCGAGTGCTTAATCTAGTTTATACTTGAAATTTCACCACGAAAGTAGGGAAACTCTAGTGTAGGCTAAGTTCGGTTCATTGGCGAAAGTGAATTCCGATGGGTTGAGTGAAATGCATCCTTAGCAAGACAAGAGCATGAGTGATAGTTAGCTAAATCATCCATGATTTGGTACATGTTGTGGATTCTATACCGTAGAACACTTGTATTTAGTTGAGTTACTTCAAGTTGTTAATTTGCATTGCATTACTTTAATATTTAGTTGATTAAACTAGTTGAAATTCTTGATAAAGTTTGGATAATAGAGTGAGCTAGAAGTCTTGATAGTTGAAGGTGATTCCCCGTGGGATTGATCCTAATTTCCTTATACTACAATTCACGACCCGTCCACTTGCGGTTAATGAGAGATTTAGGTTAAAATTTAGAGTGTAAGTATAGACCTCGTCAACTCCATTAAATTTTAAATCCTAAAAATACTCTAAAATATATCCACAAATATACCATAAAAATACTTAACCATTTATAGTAAATATTTTTCACATACATCGTTATAGTAAACTTAGTTAGGAGAATATAGACTTAGTTATGGGAAACAAATTGAGTAGAACTATGAAATGCAAGTGGTCAAGGATAGATTGCTCTCACATATTATGTCAAAAATCATATTAACTCATATTATGTCGAAAATCTTAAGAAGCAAGCCTTACTTAGAAACCTGGGAAAACAAAACCATTGGTTCCTTATATTTAAATATTAGTCCCTGAAATTTAAAATGAGCTATTTTAATATCTCATAAATAAAAACATTCTTGTCCTTCACCATTCAAGTTTTATTTTGACCAAAATAAGTCATGAGTAAATCACATACTCAATATTGAAAGTTAGTTGTCTGGCAACTATTATAAATTTTCAATCACTTTCCAACGTGCAAATCACAAGTATTTGTCAACTATCCTTAAACAATAAATAAATAATGGACTAATATCCTAACTTCTCTATTTTCCCCAAATTTCGTCTCCAGCCTTAACCTTTAACTTTGCAGCCTCAACAATTAATTAGTGTTGCAGAAAAAAAAACTCCAATAATAATTGAAGCCATCCATTGAGTTTATGAACAAGAAAACAAGGGGAAAAAAGAGATTATCAACAAATCATAAAATTAAAGAACCTTGAACAATTACTATCAGCATTAGATGAACATATCAGCATAGCAAGTAAAGTTTTTGCAAAAAGGTTTAAATTATAGACTAGATAATAGAACAATTACTAGATTCTGTGCTAAAAGTCATTATTTTTGTAGATGATGTTGTAGTGCTCACTCTAGAGGAATTCAAACTCCATTAGTTTGGATAACTTACCACTCGTTCTTGGTATGCAACTAATTAAATTCTTGGGTTGTGCTCAAGAAAGCATGTATTTTTTTCTTCTAAAGTAAAAAAGAATGGCTACTATAACGCCATCAATTCTCTTAAAATTAGAGTTAGGGATAGATATAAATTGGAGGAAATTGCATGTTAATTCTTAATTTTTTGTGTTTAAAAATAGTTGACAAATATACGTGATTTGCATGAGAGAAATTAAGCCAAATTTTATGTAAATTGCCATATCTTATGATTAAGTTGATTTTTCCTTCTATTTTTTGCATATTTAATGTATTGGGTTTGGTTTGGACCACAAGACTCACACTATATTGTTGTTTTAGCTGAATAAATTAAATTTTCAACCCTTTCAAACCAATAAATTTGGCATTGAATATTTGCATGAAAATGAATATTTTAGCAAATATTGAGTGTGCATGGAATGGCCTATTACTCATATGCACATTTTTGTTTCTAAAATCTTCAATAACTTCAAAATCACACTCAAATACACTAAAAGAAAACACTTAAAGTAAAATAAATCCTCCCCCTCTTTAATTTTCTACACACCACCCACCACTTTTTATCACCGTCTACCATTGGTGGCAGTTTCCACTGCCGTCAGGTACCATCATTTCTTTTTTCGTTTCTGTGTCTCTCTCCCCTCCTTTTTTTTCACCTTTCTCTCTTTTCTCTCTTCCTTCCCTCTCTTCTTCCTCGTCCTCCCACTTCTTTTTTCTTCTCATCCCTTTTCAACTTCCCACTCCTCCCCTTTCGATTAGATCTATTCATGATGCAATCAAATCTATTCACGTTCGTCGCAACCAAATCAACGCTTGACAAACCAGCTTAGATCAAATCGGGTAATGCCGATCTAAGTCAAGAAAAAGAGTAGGTGGGATGCCAAGGCAAGATGAGAAGAAAACGCGATGAGAGAGAGAGGAGGAGGAGGATGCTGGTGCTGGAAGCAGAGGAAGGGAGGTGCAGTGGTAGGTAATGGGTGAAGGGTGGTGATTAAGTTTTTTAAAAATTTTAAAAATAATCCCATTAAAATTTGAAATGCTAAAATACCTCAAAATACATTCTCAAAAATCCTTCCAAAAACACCTAATAATCTACTGTAAAAATTTTTCACATATATCATTACAGTAAACTTAGTTATAAGAATGTAGATAGCTTATCTAGATAGGTGCGCAAGTTGTGTAAATTGGTGAGAATATAAACTTAGTTATGAGAAACAAATTGGAATCAAATCAGGAAGCTTCTTTGATGATGACGTTGATGAAGAAGAAGATGATGATGATGATGATGATGATCTTTTGTTCTTTTTTGAACCTCCTCCAACCGGGATGTTTCTCAAAGATTTACCTTCAGTCCAGTATCTTCTGTAGGTCTTGCAAATGTATCTTGGCTGTGAAAGACTATAGTTGTTGTAGTAACAAAACTTGGCGTTGGTTGAATTGCATCTTGGACAGTTCAAAGTTTGCTCTTTTTGAGTTCTAACTTTTCTCTCTAGAGAACCCGGCTTTAAGCATGATGTAGTACTACCATTAGGTAATACTATCTCTTCCACTCGTTTCACCACTATCTCCTGAAAAAAAGACAAAGAATTCGACCACATATAATATTTCCAACTACAAGGATTAGATGAACATATCAACATAGCAAGTAAAGTTTTTTTCGACTAAGAAGAAAGATTAGATGAACATATCAGTATAGCAAGTAAATTTTTGACAAAAGGTTAAAATTATAGACTAGATAATAGAATAATTACTAGATTCTATGCTGAAAGCTATTATTTTTGTAGATGAATATTATAGTGCTCACTCCAGAGGAATTCAAGCACCATTTGTTTGGATAACTTGCCACTCGTTCTTGGCATGCAACTGACTAAATTCTTGGTTTTTGCTTAAGAAAGTATGTATTTTTTTTTCATCTGGAATAAAAACAATGGCTACTATAACCCCAGCAATCCTCTTAAAATTAAAGTTAGGGATAGAGATAAATTGGAGGAAATAGAGGAATTTGCATGTTAAATCTTTACTTTTGCGTTTAAGAACAGTTGACAAGTGTACGCAATTTGCACGAGAGAAATTAGACCAAATTTTATGTGAATTGCCATATCTGATGATTGAGTTGATTTTTCCATCTATTTTTTGCACATTTAATGCATTGGGTTTGGTTTGGACCACAAGACTCACACTATGTTACATTTTAACAGAATACATTTAATTTTTAACCCTTTCAGACCAATAAAATTTGGCATTGAATATTTGCAGAAAATGAATACTTTAGCAAATATTGGGTATGTACAGAATGACCTATTTCTCGAATGCGCATTTTTGTTTCTAGAATTTTCAATAACTTCAAAATTACACTTAAATACATTAAAAGAATAAAATTAAAAGTAAAATAAATCCTCCCCCTCTTTAATTTCTACACACCGCCCGCCACTTTCTATCACGTCTATCATTGGTGGCAGTTTTCACTGCCGTCAGTTACCATCGTTTCTTTTCTTTTTCTGCCTCTCTCTCATCTCCCTCTTTATCCCCTTTCTCTCTTCTCTCTCTTCCTTTCCTCTCTCCTTTCTCGTCCTCCCACTTCTTTTTTCTTCCCATCTCTTTTCGACTTCCCACTCCTCCTCTTTCGATCAAATATGTTCATGATGCAATCAAATCTATTCACGCCGGTTGCAACTAGACCGTGCTTGACAAGCCGGTTTCGATCAAATCGGGTATGTCGATCTGAGTCAAGATAAGAAATAGGTGGCATGCCAAGGTAAGATGGGAAGAATAGCATTTCAAACCCTATTTGTTTCAATAACTTGCCACCCGATCTTGGCATGCAACTGACTAAATTCTTGATTTTTGCTTAAGAAAGCATATATTTTTTTCTTCTAAAGTAAAAACAATGGCTACTATAACCCCAACAATCCTTTTAAAACTAGAGTTAGGAATAGAGATAAAGTGAAGTAATTTGGAGGAATTTATTGTTATTTCTTTACTTTTTGTGTTTAAGAATAGTTGACAAATATGCGCGATTTCCACGAGAGAAATTAGTCCAAATTTTATGTGAATTGCCATATCTGATGATTGAGTTGATTTCTCCTTCTATTTTTTGCACATTTAATGCATTGGGTTTGGTTTGGACCACAAGACTCACATTATGTTGCTTTTTTAACAGAATAAGTGAAATTTTCAACACTTTTAGACCAATAAAATTTGGCATTGAATATTTGCATGAAATGAATACTTTAGAAAATATTGGATATGTACGGAATGGCCAATTTCTTAATTGCGCAATGTTGTTTCTAGAATCTTCAATAACTTCAAAAACACACTCAAATACACTAAGGCTACGTTTGGTTCTACAGAATTAGAATTGAATTAGAATCAAAATTCTATAGAATTGGAATTCTATGAATTGGAATTCCAAGTCATTTCAATTCTTTCGTTTGGAAAATGCATAGAATTGATACGGAATTTATTTGAAATTCCAAATTCTTTGTTTGCATGAGAGAAGAATTCATTAGGAATTAGAATTGTTTTCAAGAAAATTTGCTTACATAAAATTTTTCTTTTTTTTCTATATAATAATTTCTTTTTTTCTTACATTTAGCTAATTTTTACTAAAGATTTAAAAGAAAAAACCAATTTGTGCCTTTAATAATTTATTTTTTCTCACTCTCATATCAATTTCTTTGGTGAGCATTTCCTTTAGCATGTTTTGATCCATTATCCCTTTTGTGAAGAAATATTTCCCCATCTCAGCCGTGGTATTTTCAACTGTGTTTTGATATATATTTAATAAAGCAAAATTCTTTCTTATTTCTAATACTTATGCAAAATTCAAAAAAGATTTCATCCATCATAATAGCTATGCACAACTAAAACTCAAACTCCTCCATTAAGTACCAATGGCATGATAAAACTATGAGAGAGGAAAAGTTTGAAGCAATTTTTCACTCATGTGACAGTAACTACAAAATCAAGAAGCAATATTTCATGAAAGAAAAAGATAAGAAAACAATCAGTTACAAATAAATCCTTCATATGTAACAAAAACTCTTCATCAAATGCTTCAACTGTATAAACCAAAAAGCTAAAAACTATCAGTTACAAATAAATCCTAACTCAAGAGGCCAACTGTCTAAACCAATTTCTGTTTCTCCCTTTTCCACCCCTACTCCAACCGCCTCCTCCTGTTTCTGTCTCTGTTTTATGTTTTTTGGTAAATAAATAGAAACAAAAAAACAAAAAAAAATCCAGCCAAAAACGCATATCTCCAAATAGCCCTTGGTCTGTTCATATCAATTCTTCACTTAGGTAGCTGCACATTGAGCCGTAAGAAGAGTTGATAGCCACGAATTGTATATGTTCAGGCATAACTCTGCAGATTAGAGGTCAAGAGAAAGTACTTCAATGAAGCAGCAGATACAACATTTCAACGCCCAGTTTTGGGATGTTTCATTACTAGTATTGAAAGGTGACACGCTGCCACTTTGTCCTGGACTCTCTTCTCTAAAATTTGAGTTCAGCATGGCTAGTTCATGAAGATGTTACCTCTTTATATGGTCTTGAGACTCATCCTGCACGAAAAGAAAATAAGGAACATCAGTTGAAACCAGGTTAACTTGATTTCCATCAAGGGTTCGCACCAGAACTTGTGATGATATTTACTGGGGCTATACACAAATTTTCAGCTAGATTTGACTATATGGTTCAACGAATGAACTTCATGGTCAAATTCATGTTCTCATTCTATGGTTAATTGGACTTCAAGGGGTGAAAAAAAGAGTAACATCAATTATCTCAAGTAGTTAACTTATGCAATTCTGAAGAACATTATGTAGCATACCACAGGCTTTTGATTTAAATAATTGAACTCAAACCCACTCCAGTCACAACACCACAAATTAGTGAGAGGAAGCAGAAACAAAAGCAGACCTTCAATCATTAAGAAATGCACAACTTGACCAGAAAGGTTAAAATATCAATTATCAAGATAACTAACAGCAATCTGCAGAGATAAGCAAAACATAAGCCCATGGTCAAAAATTTTCAGAAAGTTTTCACCTCAAGCGAATTTCCTCCTTTACAGAATCTTTGGCATCATCCGTAGTAGTAACTGCGACAGGCAGCTTGGATCTCACAGAATTCAGAACAAGGACACGCTCAGCAGCCACCTGCAAACTTAAGCAATTGTACTAAAATTACCAAAAAGAATAATCATCCAGGAGCAAATCCAAGTTAAGGAAGTAATAAAATAGCGGTTATTAGTTAATAAAATTAGTCTTCCACAATCAACTACACATCATAATTCCACAACCAACTTTGCAGAAACTAAGTAAATTGCGGAGCACTGAGATAAAGAAATCATCCATAAGCATATGATTCTAACATCAGAAACTATTCATTACCTTGAATTGCAGAAAAGGTTTATCATGAGTTCATTGATCAAATTAAAGAGAAATCAAGAAACAGAGATACAAGAAACCGAAATCAAGTAAATTAACCACATTAACCAAGAAACAAGGAATCAGTCAAATTAAAATAATACAAAAAATGAACTAATGAAGAAAAAGAAGAAATTCTTACCAGAGCTGAAAGGATATGATCAATCCTCTCTTTAATCCCAAAATCAGGAATCCAGTATCTACACAAAGTAAAACACGAAATATAGACACAATGATAGTAAACATAACAAGAGGGAGAAAAAGAAAAATGAAGAAGAAGAAAAGGAAACTGAGACCAACTTTATCCATGCATGACAATAATCTCTCCGTCTTTGAACAAATTTGGTGGCCAATTTGCCAGTATCATAGTCAAGTTCGACCACAATTCTGTCACAAAATTCAAGCTCAAGCGGAGAAAAGCGAATGAATTTGCTTTCACCTCCCCGGAATATACGAATCTCCAAAGAAGAGAGCACTCGGAGGGGTGGCAGGAGTGGTGAAGGGTAGAGGGATGGTCGGAGGAGTGAAGGGCAATGAGGGTGACGGTGGTGCGAGAGGCAAAATGGTAAAGATGAGATGGAAGCGGCGGTGGAGAGCAAGAGCCATTGAGTCAAGCAAAAGCGGTGAATTAGACAGAAAGAGGGACGTGAATAAATTTGACCCGATTTTTATTTTTTACCCACATTGGATCCGCGTGTAGACCCATTTTTGAGGGTTTAGATGTGGAATTGGAATCAGAATTCTTTTGGTCTGATAAAGAATTCAACTCGTGGAATTGGAACTTCTTGGAATTAGAATTCAATGCTAATTCTATGGAAAAGGCGACATCCAAACACAAGAATTAGAATTGGGGTTCCAATTCTAATTCTAAACCCCAATTCTATGGGGTACCAAACGCACCCTAAAAGAATGTAACTAAGAGTAAAATAAATCCCCCCTCTTTTTAATTTTCTACACACTGCCCACCACTTTCTATCATAGTCTATCATTGACGGCAGTGCAACTACTGTCATTTCTTTTTCTTTTTCTGTCTCTCTCTCCCCTCCCTCTTTTTCACCTTTCTCTCTTTTCCCTCTTTCTTTCTTCTTTTCTTCCTTGTCCACCACTTCTTGTTTCTTCCCATCCCTTTCTGACTTCCAACTCCTTTCCTTTCGATCACATCTATTAGTGATGCAACCAAATCTATTCACACCGGTCGAAACTAGATCGTGCTTGACAAGTCGGATTCGATCAAATCGGATAATACCAATCTGAATCAAGAAGAGAAGCGGGATAGATGCCGAGGCAAGATGAGAAGAAAGCGTGAAGAGATACAGAGGAGGAGGAGGACACTAGTGATAGAAGCAGTGAAGGGAAGGTGCAGTGGTAGGTAATGGGTGAAGGGTGGTGTTGAAGTTTTTAAAAAATTTTAACAATAGCCCTATTAAAATTTGAAATGCTAAAAATATCACAAAATACATTCTTAAAAATTTTTCCAAAAACACCAAACAATCTACAGTGAAAATTTTTCACATATATCACTGCAAAAAACTTAGATGAGCATATCATCATAGCAAGTAAAGTTTTTTTCAATTAAGAAGAAATATTCGATGAACATATCAGCATAGCAAGTAAAGTTTATGCCAAAAGGTTAAAATTATAAACGGGATAATAGAATAATTACTAGATTCTGTGCTGAAATTCATTATTTTTGTAGATGAATGTTGTAGTGCTCACTCCAGAGGAATTCCAACTCCATTTGTTTGGATAACTTGCCACCCGTTCTTAACATGCAACTGACTAAATTTTTGGTTTTTACTTAAGAAAGCATGTATTTTTTTCTTTTGAAGTAAAAACAGTAGCTACAATAACCTTAGCAATCCTCTTAAAATTAGAGTTAAGGAAAGAGATAAATTGGAGAAAACTAGAGGAATTTGCATGTTAATTATTTACTTTTTGTGTATAAAAATAGTTGACAAATATATGCAATTTGCACGAGAGAAATTAGTCTAAATTTTATGTGAATTGCCATATCTAATGATTGAGTTGATTTTTCCATCTATTTTTTACAAATTTAATGCATTGAGTTTGGTTTGGACCACAACACACACACTATGTTGCTATTTGAATAGAATAAATTAAATTTTCAACCCTTTCAGACCAATAAAATTTGGTAATTAATATTGGCATAAAATGAATACTATCGCAAATATTGGGTATGTACGGAATGGCCTATTTCTCAAATGCCTATTTTTGTTTCTAGATTTTCAATAACTTCAAAATCACATGCAAATACACTAATAGAATAAAACTAAAAGTAAAATAAATCCTCCCCCTCTTTAATTTTCTATACATCGACCATGACTTTCTATCACCATCTACCATTGGTGGCAATTTCTACTGCCGTCAGCTGCCATCGTTGCTTTTTCTTTTTTAGCCTCTCTCTTCCTTCCCTTTTTTCGCCTTTCTTTCTTCTCCCTATTCCTTTCCTCTCTCCTTCCTTGTCCTCCCAATTCTTTTTTCTTCCCATCCTTTTTCGAATTCCAACTCTTCCCCTTTCGATCACATCTATTTGTGATGCAATCAAATCTGTTCATGTTGATCGCAACCAGATCGTGCTTGACAAGTCAGCTTCGATCAAATCAGGTAATACTGATCTAAGTCAAGCAAAGGAATGTGTCAGATGTCGAGATAGTATTGAAAGAAAGCACAAAGATAGAGAAAGGAGGAGGAAGACGCTAGTAACTAAAGCAGTGGAGGGAAGGTGCAGTGGTAGGTAATGGGTGTAGGGTGGTGTCAAAGTTTTTTAAAAATTTTAAAAATACCCCTATTAAAATTTGAAATGCTAAAAAACCACAAAATACATTCTCAAAATTTTTTTCACAAACAGTTAACAGTCTACCGTAAAAATTTTTCACATATATCGCTATAGAAAACTTAGTTATAAGAATGTAGATAGTTTATCTGGATACGTGCGTAGGTTGTGTAAATTGGTGAGAATATAAACTTATTTATGACAAACAAATTGGGATCAGATTAGGAAGCTTCTTTGATGATAACACTTTTGAAGATGATGATGATGATGATGATGATCCTTTGTACTTTCTTGAAGCTTCTCCAATCAAGGTGATTTTTAAAGATCCATTTTCAGTCCAGCATCTTCTGCATGTCTTGCAAAAGTGTCTTTGCTATGAAAGGTTGTAGTTGTTGTAGTAACAAAATTTAGTGTTGGTTGAATTGTGTCTTGGACAGTTCAAAGTTTGCTCTTTTTGAGGCCTAACTTTCCCCTCTAGAGAACCTGGTTTTGAGCATGATATAGTACTACCATTAGGTACTATTATCTCTTCCATTGGTTTCACCACTATCTCCTGAAAAAAAAATAAAAAAAGTGAAAAAAAAGACAAAGAATCCAACCACATATAATATTCCCCACTACAAGGTTTAGATTAGCATATCAGCATAGCAAGTAAAGTTTTTTTCAATTAAGAAGAAAGATTAGATGAACATATTAGCATATCAAGTAAAGTTTATGTCAAAAGGTTAAAATTATAAACGGGATAATAGAATAATTACTAGATTCTGTGCTGAAATTCAGCATTTTTGTAGATAAATGTTGTAGTGCTCACTCAAAAGGAATTCAAACTCCATTTGTTTGGATAACTTGCCACCCGTTTTTGACATGCAACTGACTAAATTCTTGATTTTTGGTTAAGAAACCATGTATTTTTTTTCTTCTGAAGTAAAAATAGTGGCTACGATAACCCCAGCAATCCTCTTAAAAATAGAATTAAAGATGTAGATAAATTGGAGAAAATTGGAGTAATTTGCATGTTAATTCTTTACTTTTTGTATACAAAAATAGTTGACAAATATACGCGATTTGCACGAGAGAAATTAGGCACGATTGAGTTGATTTTTCCTTCTATTTCTTGCAAATTTAATGCATTGCTGTTTTAATGGAATAAATTAAATTTCCAACCTTTTTAGACCAATAAAATTTGGCAATAAATATTGGCATATAATGAATACTTTAGCAAATGCTGGGTATGTATGGAATGACCTATTTCTCAAATGCACATTTTTGTTTCTAGATCTTCAATAATTTCAAAATCACACTCAAATACACTAATAGAATAAAATTACAAGTAAAATAAATCTTTCTCCTCTTTAATTTTCTATGCACCGCCCATGACTTTTTATCACCATCTACCATTAGCGGCAATTTTCACTGTCGTCAGCTACCATCGTTACTTTTTATTTTCTGCCACTCTTTTCCCTCCCTTTTTTCGCCTTTCTCACTTCTCCCACTTTCTTTCCTCTCTCCTTCCTTGTTCTCTTACTTCTTTTTTCTTTCCATCCCTTTTCGAATTCCAACTCTTCCTCTTTCGATCACATATATTCGCGATGTAATCAAATCTGTTCGCGCCAGTTGCAACCAGATCGAACTTGACAAGTCGGCTTCAATCAAATCGGGTAATGTTGATCTGATTCCAGCAAAAGAGTGTCTGAGATGCCGAGACAGGATTGAAAGAAATCGTGAAGAGAGAGAGAGAGAGAAGGAGGAGGACTTTAGTGACGAAAACATTGGACAGAAGGTGTAGTAGTAGGTAATGGGTGAAGGGTGGTGTTGAAGTTTGTTAAAATTTTTTAAAATACCCTCATTAAATTTTGAAATGCAAAAAACACCACAAAATACATTCTCAAAAATTTTTCCAAAAACACCTAACAATCTAACGTAAAAATTTTTTCAAATATATTGCTACGGAAAACATAGTTATAAGAATATAGATAGCTTATCTAGATACATGCATAGGTTGTGTAAATTGGTGAGAATATAAACTTATTTATAAGAAACAAATTGGGATCAGATCAGGAAGCTCCTTTGATTATTGTGAGGACTCGTAAAATTTACATATTTAATCTCCTATTTCTAGCTTATTTAATTATTTATTTGGCCTTTTATTCCGAATATTATTTTCTAAACTCTTGAGCCCTAATTACATAGAAATATAGTTTCATTATAATTTTAAAGTGACTTGTATCAAAAATTAATTTCTGGGAGCTCGTTTAGTGAAAATAGTGAACACGTCTTTGGAAATCTTGACCGATTGAGAGCACAATAAGTTTGGAATATTGGAGATTTGTATAATAGACCTAAATTAGGTATTTTAATGATTAAATACTCAAGTGATAGTTATTAGTACTATCGATATAAGAATTTCTCGGAAGTTTCGCGTTATCGCGCTTAAATTGGAGATACGCGTTTTCACACGCGCGATTTAAATTGAGGAACTTTAGACCCTTATTTTAGGACAATTAAGAGTGAATAATATTTATATGAATATAAGTGCATTAGAGGTTTAGTGTACTAGTGAAACAAACGCAAGAGGAATCGAGCCCGAATCGTGCCAAACGCACCCTAATGTGAGTTGACTAATGGGTGATTTGTGGCCACAAGTTAGTATCTTCTCTTGGAAGCTAAAATCTGATCACTCTCTCTCTCTCTTGAGCTCCAAACAGCCGGCCAGCTTTCTCTCTCTCTCCACCTCCAAGTTTCAAAATTTCTTCTCACAAAAACCTCACCAATCTTCATCCAAATCCTACCAAATTTCATACACACTTCGATCCACTCTTGGACACCATTTTGAGCTACAAAAAGGGTGCTGGAAATCACGATTTCTTGGAGCATTTTGAGGGCCAAAAATTCTGATCTAGTACATTAAGAAGGTATAACATGATCCATCACCTTAAACTTGATTTATGGTGGTAGATATGCATATTTAAGCACTTGCATGTAAGTAGATGACTTGATATTGTTGGAAAAATGTGAAAGTGGGCTCTATGAACTCCCACTCTTGGGTTGTTGCTGATTTGATGATTGATGATGGATATATTGTTGGTTTAGTGGTTAAAATGATGGATTAATGGTGTGTAATTAATAGAAACTTCATTGGGTGCAAGAAGCAAAAGTTTCCAATTTTACCCCTGCCTTGTCCGACCACTCCTGTGCAAAATTTTGACGTTCTAATGGCTTGATTATGTTATTTACATGTTATATTGGTTGTGTATAAAATTTTATTGAAAAATAACATGATTTGGTTGGTCAAATGAGTTGATTTCCAAAGTTAGCAAAACTGGAAAATGAATCGCGTATTGCCCAGGCAGTCATTTTGTATCGGTCATAACTCTTTGCTCCGATGTCGAAATCAAGTGCCGTTTGTGGCATTGGAAACTAGACATTTCCAGCTTTCCATTGGTATCAATTTCACATTCTGGTTCCACTTGAGTGAATCACACCATTCGATTGAAAATCACTGTCCTGTTTCGTTTCTCTCCAGGAGACAGGACAGGACTTGTATCTTGATGCTCAAAAACGAGCTGTTTGTGGATAGAATTTAAAATGGTTTCTTCTGATAAAATTCATATTTATGAGAGAGATTTCCAACGCCATCAACCACGCCCAATTCCAAGTTGAATTGAGTGAGTTGTGGCCAAAGTTCGAAACTGCTACAGTGATAGAATTTTCCACTTGGACAGATTTGTAACTAACAATGATTTGGGACTTGTTGTTTTGGAAACTTTGATGTCCAACATATACCAAACCTTATATTAGATGTTTCTTGGACTTTGTTTCACAAATAAACCAGATTTGGATTGGTTGCTTTGGACAAAATGTTTAAAAAAGGAAAGAAGAGCTAAAAGACAGTTTACATTGGGGAAATTTCTTGAACTTTGATGGTTTAGTTAACTACCTTCCCATGTGAATTTTTAAATGAAATTTGATAGAAGAGTAATCCTCATATGGAGGTTTAATTGTACGAAATTTGGTAATATTCTAAGACCATTTTGATATGTAAATGATGTCACAAAATTTGCTCATCGAATCTGGAAAACTTTTCGTTTTCTCTTAGCCAAATGGTCAAATCTAATTTGGGGAGTTTTATTTCGAAAATTTGGATGTCAATGGTCTTTAAATTGCTCAGTGGATGTTTATGAACTCTTGGTTTCAATAATGGAGAGATTTGGAACTGATTTCATGGTACAAAAAGTTTGTAAACAAAAGAAAAGTGAGAAGGTAGTTTAGCCTTGAAACTCTTCATAAACTTTGGTTGTTTAATTGACTACCTTACCGTGAGAGTTTTTGTATGAAACTTGGTAGAAATATTGTTCACACATGGAAGATTTAGTGTACCAAGTTTGATGTATTTCCAATGCCAACTCGATGACCAAATGATACTTCGAATCTAGTCTTCAAACCTGGAAAATAGCCCAACAGTCTTAACTTTTTCAGCAACTTGGAGCTACTATATCTTGATGCTCAAAACTCCGCTTCTCGTTCCGCTTCTTTTGTTTTAAACATTGATTGTAACTCTAATTGAGTTACAAATTTCGGAGGCTGATTTACAACGTGTGAATTTTACCGAATTTTCAAAGTTGCTCAAAAACCAATCTTGAAACTGTCTTGGTATTCTAAAGCAATAACTTTGAGCCAACTTTTGAATGTCATCCATTTGGAATCATGGAAAAGTATATTCTAAGAACTTTTAGTACTTTTGAAGAGGTTTCCAATGGTATTAAGTTTTCCAATTTTGGATCTATATAATGCAATATATAATTTTTCTAAAATCGATACCCAAAGCTGAAATTTGTCAAATTCTTAGAAAATAAGATTTTTGAAACTTGCCTTCTTTTCTCGATATCGATTGAACATTTTGAACTCGATTTCATGAAAAATGCTAGTCTTTCTCTTTAGAGTTTAAAACTTCACTCTTGAGCCTCGATTATGAATAATTAAGACCCAATTCATGAATTCTCTTTAGATTGTACAACCTTCTTTGATAAGTAGGGGTTCTAAGTGATAGTGTATAATAGTTGATGGTTAATTGCTCAGGCGCTCAAGAAGACCTTCAAGAGAAACTCGAAGTGGACGCCCAAACGCTTGTTTGAGAACTACTCGCTTGTTTTGACTAGGTGAGTGTTCCATATAGAAATACGTAATTGAATAAGTCTAGGACATGCTTATTTCATGATTATTAAGTGTTAAGTGCTATGTGTTGAGTATTTACCATACTCATGCCTATTTAAGGAATGTATACTTGCGTTGTATATCTACAAGAATTGGTTAAATGATTAACCATATCAAATGACCATATGAACTCGATACATGCTTAACTTGCTAGATTGCTTGCTTAGCCTACTCGGTTTTAAAAAAATGGAGTCGAGTGTGTACTTTATCGCACTCGTTCTCTTTTGAGATGAATAACTCATGCTTGGAAATGATCGAATAACATGACTTAGTATGCTAAGGTTGCATACGTCGTTGGAGTGAATCTCCTCGACTCTCACATGCTAAAAATGGGATAACGGCCAATGATGGCCTATTCATATGACAAATGCCTGTCAATTAACCGTCACTACTTAACCGTTAACCGTTAACCGTTAACCGTGAACCGTTAACAGTGAACCGTTTACCAACCGACATTACTACCTGATTACTTGACTATTTGCTCACATGATTTCCAATCTACATGACTATTCGATATCCGTGAATTACATGCTCCCATGAAATCAACTTGTATTGCTTACGTGCTTATGTGCTAAGTATCCACTTGATTACTTGATTATCATGAATCACATGTTACATGAAGCTGTCCATTATTGTTAGGCGAGTGTGTACTTTATCTCACTCGACCTACCCAAATGATGAATTTTACCTTTTGTCGAATTACTTGGTTACCTGTGCATGTTGTAAGCTTTAAGCTGAACTGGGCCCTGCTCATGGTTACTAACCTACTCGAGCCAGGACTGGGCTCGGTCGGGTAGGTTGGAACCTTGGGACACCGTTTCGGTATACTCGAGTATTACCACTGGAGGGATAAGGTGATGGCCTGTCAAACCGAGGGGATCCGGAAGTCATAAGGTGCAGATGACCGACAGAGTTCCACTGGAACACCGTATCCTACAGTATATGTTTACCTTGTATCATGATAATTGTTTCATGCTAAAATGTCAACATGAAATCCTGAGCCATGCCTGCGGTATGCTCCATAGCTGTTACCTGTCCAATGTACTCATATCATGGTACCTGTTTCATGTTAATGCTCCCTACCTGTAATATGCTGAATTACTCGCACCGGTAATAAGCTTCGATTACTCGTGAACTATACATGCCAATGTCTTGAACCATGATAACTGTCTCATGATAAATGTCTTATACCATGATACATGTCTCAAATTACCCGTACAGTGATCATCACCTCATGATAACATGCCATTGTGTAACCTTGAACCATGCATATGATATGCCCAACTTACTTGATTTATTTGAATTGTTAGAGTGTCTTGGAACCTCACTGGGCTGTGTAGCTCATCCCACGTTCTGATTTTCTTTTATAGGGTTCGAGACCAAGGGTACTCGTGAGTAGTACTAGATTGTTTTCTTTTGAAGATTTTAAGTTATATTATAACGGATGGCTATTGTACCCCTTTTCCGTTGGGTTGTATTTAAGTTTGGAAAGCTACATAATTGTAAGTGTGAGATATTTGAAGTACTTTAATTATGTATTGAAGTTACTTAAAGTATTTCGGACTTTTGAATGATGGATTGTAGTGAGTCCTGACGAGAGTTGGGCAGGCGTCGCGCGGATACCCTTTGGTTCGTCTTAGGGAGAAGTGGGGGCGTCACAATTATGACACTTTCAAAGAAGATGATGATGATGATGATGATCTTTTGTACTTTCTTGAACCTCCTCCAATCAAGATGTTTTTCAAAGATCCACCTTCAGTCTAGTATCTTCTGCATGTCTTGCAAAAGTGTCTTGGTTGTAAAAGGCTGTAGTTGTTGTAGTAACAAAATTTGGTATTGGTTGAATTGCGTCTTGGATAGTTCAAGACTTGCTCTTTTTGAGGCCTAACTTTCCTCTCTAGAAAACTTGGTTTTGAGCATCATGTAGCACTACCATTAGATACTACTATCTCTTCCATTGGTTTCACCAGTATCTTTTGAAAAAAAAATAAAAAGAAAGTGAAAAAAAAGACAAAGAATCCAATCACGTATAATATTTCCTACTACAAGGATTAGATGAGCATATCATCATAGCAAGCAAAATTTTTTTCAATTAAGAAGAAAGATTAGATGAACATATCAACATAACAAGTAAAATTTTTAACAAAAAGTTAAAATTATAAACGGGATAATAGATAATTACTAGATTATATGCTGAAATTCATTATTTTTGAAGATGAATGATGTAGTTCTCACACTAGAAGAATTCAAACTCCATTTGTTTGGACAACTTGCCACCCGTTTTTGACATGCAACAAACTAAATTCTTGGTTTTTGCTTAAGAAAGCATGTGTTTTTTTCTTCTGAAGTAAAAATAGTAACTACGGTAACCCCAACAATCCTCTTAAACTTAGAGTTAGGGTAAGAGATAAATTACAGAAAATTGGCGAAATTTGCACATTAATTTTTTACTTTTTGTATATAAAAATAGTTGACAATTATACGCGATTCACACGAGAGAAATAAGGCCAAATTTTATGTGAATTGCCATATCTAATGATTGAATTGATTTTTCCTTCTATTTTTTGCAAATTTAATGCTCTGCTGTTATAATGGAATAGATTAAATTTTCAACCCTTCTAGACCGATAAAATTTCACAAAGAATATTGGCAAAAAATGGAAATTTTAGCAAATACTGGGTATGTCCAAAAGGGCCTATTTCTCGTATGCGCATTTTTATTTTTAGATTTTCAATACCTTCAAAATCACATCAAATACACTAATAGAATAAGAGTAAATCTTTCCTACACTGACGGTGCATACACTATCAGCGTTGGATTCATGACATGTGTGCAAAAGTTGAATTTCAAATTCAAATTTTGCATAGTTGTCATTCATCTAACGCTGATAGTGTATACACTGTCAGTGTAGGAAAGATTAATCCATAGAATAAAACTAAAAGTAAAATAATTCCTCCCTTTCTTTAATTTTCTATACACTGTCCATGACTTATTATCACTGTCTATCATTGGCGGTAAGTTTCACTGCCATCAGCTACCATAATTGCTTTTTATTTTTCTGCCTCTCTCTCTTCCCTTCCTCTTTTCGCCTTTCTTTTTTCTTCCTCTTCCTTTCCTCTCTCCTTCCTTGTCCTCCCACTTATTTTTCCTTCCCATCCTTTTTCAAATTCCAACTCTTTTCCTTTCGATCATATCCATTAGCAATACAATCAAATCTGCTTATGCCGGTCGCAACCAGATCATGCTTGACAAGTCGGTTTCGATCAAATCGAGTAATGCTGATCTGAGTCAAGCAAAGAAGTGTGTGAGATGCTGAGACAGGATTGAAAGAAAGTGCAAAGGGAAAGAGAGAGAGAGGAGGAGGAGAAGGCTAGTGGCCAAAGCAGTAGAGGAAAAATACAATGGTAGATAATGGGTGAAAGGTGGTGTTGAAGTTTTGTAAAAATTTTAAAAATACCCCCCTCAAAATTTGAAATGCTAAAAACACCACAAAAACATTCTCAAAAAATTTTTCAATAACACCTAACAATTTACAGTAAAAATTTTTCACATATATCACTATAGAAAACTTAGTTATAAAAATGTAGATAACTTATCTAAATACGTGCGTAGGTTGTGTAAATTAGTGAAAATATAAACTTATTTATGATAAACAAATTGGGATTAGATCAAGAAACTTCTTTGGTGATGGCACTTTTGAAGAAGAAGATGATGATGATGATCTTTTGTATTTTCTTGAACCTCCCCCAATCGGGATGTTTTTCAAAAATTTATCTTTAGTCCAATATCTTCTGCATGTCTTGCAAAAGTGTCTTGGCTGTGAAAGACTGTAGTTGTTGTAGTAACAAAACTTGGTGTTAGTTGAATTGCGTCATGGACAGTTCAAGACTTACTCTTTTTGAGACCTAACTTTCCTCTCTGGAGAACCTAGCTTTGAACTTGATGTAGTACTACCAATAGATACTGCTATCTCTTCCATTTGTTTCACCACTATTTTCTAAAAGAAAAAATAAAAAAAAAGTGAAGAAAAAGAAAAAGAATCCAACCACGTATAATATTTTCTACTACGAGGATCAGATGAGCATATCAGTAAGTAAAGTTTTTTTCAATTAAGATGAAAGATTAGATGAATATATCGGCATAGCAAGCAAAAAAGGTTAAAATTATAAATGGAATAATAGAACAATTATTAGATTCTACATTGAAATTCATTATTTTTGTAGATGAATGTTATAGTGCTCACTCTAGAAGAATTCAAACTCCATTTGTTTGGACAACTTGCCACCCGTTCTTGACATGCAACCGACTAAATTCTTGGTTTTTGCTCAAGTAAGCATGTATATTTTTTTCTGAAGTAAAAGTAGTAGTTACGGTAACCCCAGCAATCCTCTTAAAATTAGAGTTAGGGAAAGAGATAAATTAAAAAAAATTGGAGAAATTTGAATGTTAATTCTTTACTTTTTGTGTATAGGAATAGTTGACAAATATACGTGATTCGCACGAGACAAATTTGGCCAAATTTTATGTGAATTGTCATATCTAACGATTGAGTTGATTTTTCCTTCTATTTTTTTGCAAATTTAATGCATTGATGTTTTAACCTGATAAATTAAATTTTTAACCCTTTTAGACCAATAAATTTGGCAATGAATATTGACATAAAATGAATACTTTCACAAATATTGGCTATGTACAGAATGGCCTATTTCTCATATGCACATTTTTGTTTCTAGATTTTCAATAACTTTAAAATCACACTCAAATACACTAATAGAATAAAACTAAAAGTAAAATAAATCCTCCTCCTCTTTAATTTTCTATACACCACCCATGACTTTCTATCACTGTCTACCTTGGGTAGCAATTTTCACTACCATCAGCTACCATCGTTGCTTTTTCTTTTCTGCCTCTCTTCCATCCCTCTTTTCACCTTTCTTTCTTCTCCCTCTTCCTTTCCTCTCCTTTCCTTGTCCTCCCACTTCTTTTTTCTTTCCCTCCCTTTTAGAATTCCAACTATTCCCCTCTCGATCACATCTATTAGCGATACAATCCAACTCGTTCACACTGGTTGCAACCAGATCGTGCTTGACAAGTCGACTATGATCAAATCGGGTAATGTTGATCTGAGTCAAGAAAGGAAGTGGGTGAGATGCCGAGAAAGGATTGAAAGAAAGTTCAAAAAGAGCGAGAAAGAGGAGGATGCTAGTGACGAAAGCAATGGAGTGGTAGGTAATAGGTGAAGGGTAGTGTTGGAGTTGTTTAAAAATTTTTAAAAAACCTCCATTAAAATTTGAAATGCTAAAAATATCACAAAATACATTCTCAAAAATTTTTTCCAAAAACTCCTACCAATCTACTGTAAAAGTTTTTTACAAATATCGCAACAAGAAACTTAATTATAAGAATGTAGATAGCTTATCTAGATATGTGCGTCGGTTGTATAAATTGGTGAGAATATAAACTTATTTATGAGAAATGAATTGGGATCAAATTAGAAAGCTTCTTTGATGATGACACTTTTGAAGAAGATGATGATGATGATGATCTTTTGTACTTTCTTGAACCTCTTCCAATCGGGATGTTTTTCAAAGATCCACCTTCAGTTCAGTATCTTCTGCATGTCTTGCAAAAGTGTCTTGGCTATGTAAAGCTATAGTTGTCGTAGTAACAAAACTTGGTGTTGGTTGAATTGCATCTTGGACAGTTCAAAGCTTGCTCTTTTTGAGGCCTAACTTACCTCTCTAAAGAACTTGGCTTTGAACATGATGTAGCACTACCATTAGATACTACTATCTCTTCCATTGGTTTCACCACTATCTTCTGAAAAAAAAATAAAAAGAAAATGAAGAAAAAGAAAAAGAAAAAGAATCCAACCACGTATAATATTTTCTACTACAAGGATTAGACGAGCACATCAACATAGCAAATAAAATTTTTTTTCAATTAAGAAGAAAGAATAGATGAACATATCAGCATAGCAAGTAAAATTTTTGCCAAAAGGTTAAAATTATAAACGGGATAATAGAATAATTACTAGATTCTGTGTTGAAATTCATTATTTTTGTAGATGAAAATTGTAGTGCTCACTCTAGAAGAATTCAAACTCCATTTGTTTGGATAATTTGCCAACCGCTCTTGACATACAACTATCTAAGTTCTTGGTTTTTGCTTAAGAAAGCATGTATTTTTTTTTTCTTCTGAAGTAATAACCATAGCTACGATAACCCCAGCAATTCTCTTAAAATTAGAGTTAAGGATAGAGATAAATTGGAGAAAATTGGAGGAATTTGAATGTTAATTCTTTACTTTTTGGAGGAATAAGTAGTTGACAAATATACGTGATTTGCACGAGAGAAATTAGACATAATTTTATGTGAATTGCCATATCTAATGATTGAGTTGATTTTTCCTTCTATTTTTTGTAAATTTAATGCATTAAATTTGGTTTGGATCACAAGACTTGCACTATGTTGCTGTTTTAATGGAATACATTAAATTTTCAACCCTTTTAGACCAATAAAATTTGGCAATGACTATTAGTACAAAATGAATATTTTAGCAAATATTGGGTATGTACGGAATGACCTATTTCTCAAATGCGCGTTTTTATTTCTAGATCTTCTATAACTTTAAAATCACACTCAAATACACTAATATAATAAAACTAAAAGTAAAATAAATCCTTCCCCTCTTTATTTTTCTGTACACCGCCCATGACTTACTATCACCGTCTACCATTGGTAGTAATTTGCTCTGCCGTCAGCTACCATCGTTATTTTTTCTTTTTCTATCTCTTTCTTCCATCCATCTTTTCGCTTTTCTCTCTTCTCTTTCTTCCTTTCCTCTCTCTTTCCTTGTCCTCTCACTTCTTTTTTCTTCCCATCCCTTTTCGAATTCCAATTTCTTTTTCGATCACATCTATTAACGATGCAATCAAATCTGTTCACACTGATCGCAACCAGATCGTGCTTGACAAGTCGGCTTTATTCAAATTGGGTAATGCTGATCTGAGTCAAAAAAGAAGGGATAAGCTGCCGAGACAAGTTGAAAGAAAGTTCGAAAAGAGAGAGAGGATGACGAAAGCGGTAGAGGGAAGGTGTAGTGGTAGGTAATAGGTGAAGGGTAGTGTTCAAATTTTTTAAAATTTTAAAAATACCCCTATTAAAATTTGAAATGCTAAAAATACCACAAAATACATTCTCAAAAATTTTTTCAAAAACACCTAACAATCTACCGTAAAAATTTTTCACTTATATCACTACAGAAAACTTAGTTATAAGAATTTAGATAGCTTATCTACATACGTGCATAGGTTGTGTAAATTAGTAAGAATATAAACTTATTTATGAGAAACAAATTGGGATAAGATTAGGAAGCTTCTTTGATAATGGCACTTTTGAAGAAGATGATGATGATCTTTTGATCTTTCTTGAACTTCCTCCAATCGGGATGTTTTTCAAAATTCCACCTTCAGTCCAGTATCTTTTGCATGTCTTGCAAAAGTGTCTTGGCTGTGAAAGGCTGTAGTTATTGCAGTAACAAAACTTGGTATTGGTTGAATTGCATCTTGGACAGTTTAAAACTTGCTCTTTTTGAGACCTAACTTTCCTCTGTAAAGAACCCAGCTTTGAGCACTATGTAGTACAACTATTAGGTACTACTATCTCTTCCATTGGTTTCATCACTATCTTTGAAAAAAATAAAAAGAAAGTGAAGAAAAAGACAAAGAATCCAACCACATATAATATTTCCCACTAAAAGGATTAGATGAGCATATGCATATAGCAAGCAAATTTTTTTGCGATTAAGAAGAAAGATTAGATGAACATATCAGCATGGCATGTAAACTTTTTGCCGAAAGGTTAAAATTAAAGACTAGATAATAGAATAATTACTAGATTCTGTGCTAAAATTCACTGTTTCTGTAGATGAATCTTGTAGTGCTCACTCTAGAAGAATTCAAACTCCATTTGTTTCGATAACTTGCCACCCATTCTTGGCATGCAACTCACTAAATTCTTGATTTTTGCTTAAGAAAGCATGTACTTTTTTCTTTTGAAATAACAACAATAGCTACTATAATCCCGGCAATCCATTTACAACCAGAGTTAGGGATAAAGATAAATTGGAGTAAACTGGAGGAATTTGTATGTTAATTCTTTACTTTTTGTGTTTAAGAATAATTGACATATATACGCGATTTTTAGGCGAGAAATTAGGCCAAATTTTATGTGAATTGCCATATCTAATGATTGAGTTAATGTTTCCCTCAATTTTTTGCACATTTAATGCATTGGGTTTGGTTTGGACCATAAGACTCACACTATGTTGCTGTTTTAACAAAATAAATTAAATTTTCAACCCTTTCAGACCAATAAAATTTGACATTGAATATATGCATGAAATTAATACTTTAGCAAATATTGGGTATGTACGGAATTGCCTATTTCTCAAATGCACATTTTTATTTCTAGATCTTTAATAACTTCAAAATCACACACAAGTACACTAAAAGAATAATGCTAAAAGTAAAATAAATCCTTCCCCTCTTCAATTTTATAAACACCACCCACCATTTTCTATCACCGTATAACATTGTCGGCAATTTCCATAGCCATCAATTACCATTGTTTCTTTTTCTTTTTCTGTCTGTCTCTCCCTCACACTTTTTCGCCTTTCTCTCTTCTCCCACTTCCTTTTCTCCCTCCTTCCTTGTTCACTCACTTTTTTTTTCATCCCATCATTTTTCGACTTCCAACTTCTCTCCTTTCGATCATATCAATTAGCGATGCAATCAAATCTATTCACGCTGGTCACAACCAGATCGTGCTTGACAAGTTAGTTTCGATCAAATCGGGTAATGCTAATCTAAATCAAGAAAAGGAGTATGTGAGATGCTAAGACAAGATTGAAAGAAATCATGAAGAGAGAGAGAGGAGGAGGAGGATGCTAGTGATGGAAGCAGTGGAGGGAAGATGCTGTGGTAGGTAATGGGTGAAGGGTGGTGTTGAAGTTTTTTAAAAATTTTAAAAATACCCCCATTAAAATTTGAAATGCTAAAAATACCAGAAAATACATTCTCAAAAATTTTTCCAAAAACATCGAACAATCTACCATAAAAAATTTTCACATATATTGCTACTAAAAACTTAGTTAGAATAATGTATATAACTTATCTAAATACGTGCATTGGTTGTGTAAATTGATGAGAATAAAAACTTATTTATGAGAAACAAATTGGGATCAAATCAGGAAGCTTCTTTGTTGATGATACTTTTGAAGAAGATGATGATGATGATGATCTTTTGTACTTTCTTCAACCTCCTCCAATCAAGATGTTTTTCAAAGATTTACCGTCAGTCTAGTATCTTCTGTAGGTCTTGCAAAAGTGTCTTGGCTGTGAAAGGTTGTAGTTGATATAGTAACAAAACTTGGCATTGGTTAAATTGCATCTTGAACAGTTCAAAACTTACTCTTTTTGAGACCTAACTTTCCTCTCTAGAGAACCTGACTTTGTGCATGATGTAGTACTACCATTAGGTACTACTATCTCTTCCATTTGTTTCACCACTATCTTTTAAAAAAAATAAAAAAAAAAGTGAAGAAAAAGACAAAGAATCCAACCACGTATAATATTTCCTACTACAAGGATTAGATGAGCATATCAGCATAGCAAGTAAAGTTTTTTTCAGTTAAGAAGAAAGATTAGATGAACATATCAACAAAGCAAGTAAAGTTTATGCCAAAAGGTTAAAATTATAAACGGGATGACAGAATAATTACTAGATTTTCTGCTGAAATTCATTATTTTTGTAGATGAATGTTGTACTGCTCACTCAAGAGGAATTCAAACTTTATTTGTTTGGATAACTTGCCACCCGTTCTTGACATGCAACTTTCTAAATTCTTGTTTTTTTACTTAAGAAAACATGTATTTTTTCTTCTGAAGTAGAAATAGTAGCCATGATAACCCCAACAATCCTCTTAAAATTAGAATTAGGGATAGAGATAAATTGAAGAAAATTGGAGGAATTTACATATTAATTCTTTAATTTTTATGTTTAAGAATAGTTGACAATTATACGCTATTTGCACAAGGAAAATTTGGCCAAATTTTATGTGAATTTCCATATCTAAAGATTGAGTTGATTTTTCCTTCTATTTTTTGCACATTTAATGCATTGGGTTTGGTTTGGACCATAAGACTCACACTGTGTTGCTGTTTTAACTTAGTAAATTAAATTTTCAAACCTTTCAGACCAATAAACTTTGACATTGAATATTTGCATGAAATGAATACTCTAACAAATATTGGGTATGCATGGAATGGCCAATTTCTCAATTGTGCATTGTTGTTTCTAGAATTTTCAATAACTTCAAAATCACACACAAATACGCTAAAAGAAAGTAACTAAGAGTAAAATAAATCCTCCCACTCATTAATTTTCTTCACTCCGCCTACCATTTTCTATCACCGTCTACCATTGGCGGCAGTTTCCACTAACGTCAGCTACTATCATTTCTTTTTCTTTTTCTGCCTCTATCTCCCCTCCCTCTTTTTTGCCTTTCTCTCCTCCCTTTTCCTTTCCTCTCTCTTTTCTTCAACTTTTTTTTCTTCCCATCCCTTTTTGACTTCTAGTTCCTCCCTTTTCGATCACATCGATTAGCAATGCAATCAAATCTATTCATGCCGATCGCAACTAGAACATGCTTGACAAGTCGACTTCGATCAAATCGGATAATGCCGATCTCAGTAAAGAAAATGAATGGGTGGGACCCCAAGGCAGGATGAAAAGAAAGCACGAAGAGAGAGAGAGAGAGAGACGAGGATGCTAGTGATGGAAGCAGTAAAGGGAAGGTGCAGCAGTAGGTAATAGACGAAGGGTAGTGTTGAAGTTTTTAAAAATTTTAAAAATACCCCCATTAAAATTTCAAATTCTAAAATTACCACAAAATACATTCAGAAATTTTTTTTCAAAAACACCTAACAATCTACCGCAGAAATTTTTCACATATATCACTACAGTAAACTTAGTCATAAGAATGTGGATAGCTTATCTAGATACATGCACAGGTTGTGTCAATTGGTGAGAATATAAACTTATTTATGAAAAACAAATTGGGATCAAATCAGGAAGCTTCTTTGATGATGACATTGTTGAAGAAGATGATGATGATAATGATCTTTGTTCTTTCTTGAACCTCCTCCAATTGGGATGTTTCTCAAAGATCCACCTTTAGTCCAGTATCTTCTGTAGAGAACCTGGCTTGTTCTTTTTGAGGCCTAACTTTCCTCTCTAGAGAACCTGGCTTTGAGCATGATGTAGTACTACTATTAGGTACTACTATCTCTTCCATTAGTTTCACAATTATCTTCTAAAAAAAATAAAAGAAAGTGAAAAAAATACAAAGAATCCAACCACGTACAATATTTCCTACTACAAGGATTAGATGAGCATATTAGCATAGCAAGTAAAGTTTTTTTTTTCAATTAAGAACAAAGATTAGATGAACATATCAGCATAACAAGTAAAGCTTTTGCCAAAAGGTTAAAATTATAGACTAGATAATAGAATAATTACTAGATTCTGTGTTGAAATTCATTATTTTTGTAGATGAATGTTGTAGTGTTCACTCTAGAGGAATTCAAACTCCATTTGTTTGGATAACTTGCCACCCGTTCTTGACATGCAAATGACTAAATTCTTGATTTTTGCTTAAGAAAACATGTATTTTTTCTTCTGAAGTAAAAACAGTAGCTATGATAACCCCAACAGTCCTCTTAAAGTTATAGTTGGGGATAGAGATAAATTGGAAAAAAAAATTAGAGGAATTTGCATGTTAATTCTTTAGTTTTTGTGTTTAAAAATAGTTGACAAATATAAACAATTTGCACAAGAGAAATTAGGCCAAATTTTATATGCATTGCCATATTTAACGATTGAGTTGAATTTTGCTTCTATTTTTGCACATTTAATACATTGGGTTTGGTTTGGACCACAAGCCTCACACTATGTTGCTGTTTTAACAGAATAAATTAAATTTTCAACCCTTTCAAACTAATAAAATTTGACAATGAATATTTGCATGAAAATGAATACTTTAGGAAATATTGGGTATGCACAAAATAGCATATTTCTCAAATGCGCATTTTTGTTCTAGATCTTCAATAACTTCAAAATCACACTCAATTACAGTAAATGAATAAAACTAAAAGTAAAATAAATCCTCCCCCTTTTCAATTTTATAAACACCACCCACCACTTTCTATCACCGTATAACATTGGCGGCAATTTCCACAGCCGTCAATTACTATTGTTTATTTTTCTTTTTCTGTTTCTCTCTCCCTGACACTTTTTTGCCTTTCTCTCTTCTCCCGCTTCCTTTCCTCCCTCCTTCCTTGTACTCTTACTTTTTTTTTCATCCCATCCTTTTTCGACTTCCAACTCCTCCCCTTTCAATCACATCTATTAGCAATGCAATCAAATCTATTCGCGCCGGTTGCAACCAAATAGTGCTTGACAAGCCGAGTTCGATCAAATCGGGTAATGCCGATCTGAGCCAAGAAAAGGAGTGGATGGGATGCCACGACAGGATGGAAAGAAAGTGCGAAGAGAGAGAGAAGGAGGAGGACGCTAGTGACAAAAGCAGTGGAGGGAAGGTGCAGTGGTAGGTAATAGGTGAAGGATGGTGTTGAAGTTTTTTAAAAGTTTTAAAAATACCCCTATTAAAATTTGAAATGCTAAAAACACCACAAAATATATTCTCAAAAATTTTTCCAAAATCACCTAACAATCTACAATAAAAAATTTTCACATATATCACTGCAATATAGTTATAAGAATGTAGATAGCTTATCTAGATACGTGCGCAGGTTATGTAAATTGGTGAGAATATAACTTGTTTATGAGAAACAAATTGGGATCAGATCAGGAAGCTTCTTTGATGATGACACCGCTGAAGAAGAAAATGATGATGATGATCTTTTGTTCTTTCCTGAACCTTCTCCAACTGGGATGTTTCTCAAATATCCACCTTCAGTCTAGTATCTTTTGTGGCTGTGAAAGGTTGTAGTTGTTGTAGTAACAAAACTTGGTGTTGGTTGAATTGCATCTTAGACAGTTCAGAGTTTGCTTTTTTTGGGACCTAACTTTTCTTTCTAGAGAACCTAACTTAGAGCATGATGTAGCACTACCATTATGTACAACTATCTCTTCCATTGGTTTCATCACTATCTTCTACCAAAAAAAAAGAAAAAAAGTGAAGAAAAAGACAAAGAATCCAACCACGTATAAGATTTCCTATTACAAGGATTAGATGAGCATATCAGCATAACAAGTAAAGTTTTTTTTTTATTAGGAAATAAGATTAGTTGAACATATCAGCATAGCAAGTAAAGTTTTTACAAAAAGGTTAAGATTATAGACTGGATTATAGAATAATTACTAGATTCTGTGCTAAAAGTCACTACTTTTGGACATGAATGTTGTAGTGCTCATTCTAGACGAATTGAAACTCCATTTGATTGGATAACTTGCCAACCGTTCTTGACATGCAACTAACTAAATTCTTGATTTTTGCTTAAGAAAGCATGTATTTTTTTCTTCTGAAGTAAAAACAATAGCTACGATAACTCCAACAATCTTCTTGAAATTGGAGTTAGGGATAGAGATAAATTGGAGAAAATTGGAAGAATTTGCATGTTAATTCTTTAATTTTTGTGTTTAAGAATATTTGACAAATATACGTGATTTGAATGAGAGAAATTAAGCCAAATTTTATGTGAATTGCCATATCTGATGATTGAGTTGATTTTTCCTTCTATTTTTTGCACATTTATTGCATTGGGTTTGGTTTGGTCCACAAGCGTACTATGTTGCCGTTTTAACAGGATAAATTAAAATTTTAATCCTTTTAGACCAATAAAATTTGGCATTGAATATTTGCATGAAAATGAATATTTTAGCAAATATTGGGTATGTACGGAATGACCTATTTGTCAAATGTGCATTTTTGTTTCTAGATTTTCAATAACTTCAAAATCACACTCAAATACACTAAAAGAATAACACTAAAAGTAAAATAAATCCTCCCCTTCTTTAATTTTCTACACAGCTCCCACTACTTTGCATCACCGTCTACCATTGGCGGCACTTTCCACTACCATTAGCTACCATCGTTTTTTTTTTCATTTTTACGTCTCTCCCCCCTCTTTTTTTCCCTTTTTCTCTTCTCCCTCTTTCTTTTCTCTCTCCTTCCTCGTCCTCCCACTTCTTTTCTCTTCCCATCCCTTTCCAAAATCCCACTCCTTCCCTTTTGGTCAGATCTATTTGTGATGCAATCAGATCTATTCACGTCAATCGCAACCAAATCGTGCTTGACAAATCGGTTTCGATCAAATCGAGAAATACCAATCTGAGTCAAAAAAGGAATGGGTGGGATGTTGAGACAGGATGGAAAGAAAATGTGAAGAGCGAGAGAGAGAGAGAGAGGAGGAGGAGAACGACGCTGGTGCTGGAAGCAGAGGAGAAGAGGTGTAGTGGTAGGTAATAGGTGAAGGGTGGTGATGAAGTTTTTTAAAAATTTTAAAAATACCTCATTAAAATTTGAAATACTAAAAATACCCCAAAATACATTTTCAAAAATATTCCCAAATGCACCTAACAATCTACCGTAAAAAATTTTCGCATATATCGTTACAGTAAATTTAGTTATAAGAATATAGATAGCTTATTTAGATACGTGCGCAAGTTGTGTAAATTGGTGAGAATGTAGACTTATTTATGAGAAACAAATTGTGATCAGATCAAGAAGCTTCTTTGATGATGACATTGATGAAGAAGTAGATGATGATAATGAACCTTCTCCAATTGGGATGTTTCTCAAAGATCTACATTCAATCCAGTATCTTCTGCAAGTTTGCAAAAGTATCTTGGCTATGAAAGACTGTAGTTGTTGTAGTAACAAAACTTGGTGTTGGTTGAATTGCATTTTGGACAGTTCAAAACTTGCTTTTTTTGAGGACTAACTTTCCTCTCTAGAGAACCTGGCTTTGAACATGATGTATTACTTCCATTAGGTGCTACTATCACTTCCATTGGTTTCACCACTATCTCCTAAACAAAAGAAAAACACAAAGAATCCGACTACGTATAACATTTCCAACTACAAGAATTAGATGAACATATCAGCATATCAAGTAAAATTTTTTTTAATTAAGAAAAAAGATATCAACATAGCAAGTTTTTGCCAAAAGGGTGGGGATGAAGTTTTTTAAAAATTTTAAAAATGCCCCCATTAAAAATTAAAATGCTAAAAATACCCCAAAATATATTTTCAAAAATATCCCTAAAAATACCTAACAATCTACTGTAAAAATTTTTCACATATATTGTTGCAGTAAACTTAGTTATAAGAATGTATATAGCTTATATAGATACGTGCACAGGTTGTGTAAATTGGTGAGAATATAGACTTAGTTATGAGAAACAAATTGAGTGAAATTATGAAATGCAATAGGTCAAGGATTCATTGCCCTTGATTTCTAACTAGGTACATTTGAGACTGTTATAGTCTTATATGGTATAATATTTATATTGATCTAGGGCTAGATTTCACTCCTAATGTTTACAGTTACAAAACATGATAAGTTAGACATTCACAAGATTATAAGAGATAGATGTTTACAATATAAAGATGAGTAACGATGCATACATTGGAGAGACTAAAACTTTTTGTACCATCTGGATGCCGCATATTGTTTAAGTAAATCTAACCTGACCAAAATGCCCCCAACTAAAAACATTCCTTTTTTGTCCTTTACCATTCAAGTTTTATCTCGGCCGAAATAGGTCATAAGTAAATCTCATACTCACTATTTAAAGTTAGTTGTTGGCAACTATCGTAAATTTTGAGTCAATTTCTAACATGCAAATCACTTGTATTTGTCAACTATCCCTAAATAATAAATAAATAAACAATGAACTGATATGCTAACTTCTCTATTTTTCCCTATTCGTCTCCAGCCTAAACCCCTAATTTCGTAGCCTCAATAATTAATTAGTGTTACAGAAAAAAAAACTCCAATAATAATTGAAGTCATCCACTGAGTTTATGAACAAGAGGAAAAAAGAGAAAATCAATAGATCATAAAATTAAAGAACTTGGAACAAGCTTTTGCCAAAAGGTTAAAATTATAAACTGGATAAGAGAACAATTACAAGATTCTGTGCTGAAAGACATGATTTTTGCATATGAATGTTGTAGTGCTAACTCTAGAGGAATTCAAATTTCAATTGTTTGTATAATTTGCCACCCATTCTTGGAATGCAGCTGATTAATTCTTGGTTTTTGTTTAAGAAAGCATGTATCTTTTTCTTTTGAAGTGAAAACAATGGCTACTCTAACCCCAACAATCCTTTTAAATTAGGGTTAGGGATAGAGATAAATTGAAGAAAACTGGAGAAGTTAGCATATTAATACTATAAGTTTTGTGTTTAAGAATAGTTGACAAATATACGTGATTTGCACGAGAGAAATTGGGCCAAAATTTATATGAGTTGCCATATTTGACGATTGATTTGGTGTTTTCTTCTCTTTACTCCACATTTAATGCATCAGGGTTGGTTTGGACCACAAGACTCACATTATTTTGCTTTTTTAATAGAATAAATTAAAATTTCAACCCATTCAAACCAAAAAAATTTGGCATTGAATATTTACATGAAAATGAATACTTTAGCAAATATTGGGTATGTATGGAATGGCCTATTTCTCAAATATACATTTTTATTTATAGAATTCTCAGTAACTTCAAAATCACACTCAAATACACTAAAGAATAAAAGTAAAATAAAATAAAATATCTCCCTCTTTCATTTTGTACACATCACCCACCATTTTCTATCATTGTCTACCATTGATGGTAGTTTCCACTACCATCAGCTACCATCATTTTTTTTTCTTTTTCTCCCCCTTCCTCTCCAATCCCTCATCCTTTCTTCTCTCCACCCATCTCTTTCTACTTGTCTTTTTCTCCCATCCCTCTATGGCTCCAGACTCATCTCCCTTCGAATAGATCCATTTGCGATACGACCAGATCTATTCACATCAACCGCAAACAAATCATGCTTGATGCACCAACCACGACCAAATTGAGTCACGTTGATCTCAGTCGAGAATAGAGGGGGATGGATAGCTAGGCAGGAAGGGAAGAAATAGTGAAGAGATAGGAAATGAGAGAGAAAGGCTGAGGAGGATGCCTGTGATGGAAGCAGAAGAGAAGAGAAGCGGTGGTAGGTGGTTGGTGAAGGATGGTGATGAAGTTTTTTAAAATTTTAAAAATACCCCATTAAAATTTGAAATCCTAAAAATATCCCAAAATACATTCTCAAAAATACCCAAAAAACACTTAACTATCTACAGCGAAAAAATTTTCACATACATCGCTATAGTAAAATTAGTTATGAGAATGTAGATAGTTTATCTACATAAGTGCCTAGGTTGTGTAAATTGGTGAGAATATAAACTTAGTTATGAGAAACAAATTGAGTAGAATTATGAAATGCAATAGGTCAAGGATTGATTGCAATTGAATTCTTACTAGATACATTTGAGACTATTATAGTTTCATATGGTATATTATTTATACTGATCTATTGTTAGATTTCACTCCCTATGTTTGTATATTTACAAAACATGATAAGTCCCATTCATCTCCAGCCTTAGCCCCTAATTTTGTAGCATCTACAATTAATTAGTGTTGCAAAAAAGAAAAACTCCAACAATAATTGAAGTCATCCTTTCAGTTTATGAACAACAAAACAAGGGGAAAAGGAGATAATCAAAAAATCATAAAATTAAAGAACCTTGAACAAGTTTTCGCCAAAAGGTTAAAATTATAAATTGGATAAGAGAACAATTACTAGATTTTGTGCTAAAAGTCATGATTTTTGCAGATGAACATTGTAGTGCTCACTCTAGAGGAATTCAAACTTCAATTGTTTTTATAACTTGCCACCCGTTCTTGCAATGCAACTGATTAATCCTTGATTTATCCTTAAGAAAGCATGTATCTTTTTCTTCTCAAGTGAAAACAATAACTACTCTAACCTCGACAATCATCTTAAAATTAGGGTTAGGAATAGAGGTAAATTGGAGGAAACTGGAGGAGTTAGTATATTAGTTCTTTACTTTTTGTGTTTAAGAATAGTTGACAAATATACATGATTTGCACGAGAGAACTTGGGTCACAATTTATGTGAATTGCCATATTTGATGATTGATTTGATTTTGTCTTATCTTTAGTGCACATTTAATGCATCGGGATTGGTTTGGACCATAAGACTCACACTATTTTGTTTTGTTAAAAGAATAAATTAAATTTTCAACCCATTCAGACCAAAAAAATTTGGCATTTAATATTTGCATGAAAATGAATACTTTAGCAACTATTGGGCATGTATGGATTGGTCTGTTTCGCAAATACACATTTTTGTTTGTAGAATCTTCAGTAACTCCAAAAACACACTCAAATACACTAAAGAATAAAACTAAAAGTAAAATAAATTCTCTCTTTTTTCATTTTCTACACACTGCCTACCACTTTCCACCACCGTCCATCTTTGGCGGTGGCTTTCACTACCATCAGCTACCATTGTTTCTTTTTCTTTTTCTCCCTCTCTCTCTTCTCCCTCTTTCTCTCCCTTCCTCTCTAACCCATCTTCCTTTCCTCCCTACACCCACCTACTCCTACTTCTCTTTTTCTCCCATTCCTCTCTAGTTCTCGATTCATCTTCCTTCGACCAAATCTGTTTGCGATGCAACCTGATCTATTCACGCCAACCGTGACCAGATCATGCTTGATGCACCAACTATGACCAAATCGAGTCACGCCAATCTAAGTCAAGAAAAGAATGGGGTGGGATACCCAACAGGAAGGGAAGAAAGAGCGAAGAGATAGGAGAGGAGAGAAAGAGGTTGAGAAGACTGTTGGTGATGGATGCAAAGGAAGAGAGGAGCGATAGTGGGTGATGGGTGAAAAGTGGTGATGAATTTTTTAAAAAAATTTTACAAATACCTCTTTAAAATTTGAAATCCTAAAAATACCCAAAATATATTCTTAAAAATACCTCAAAAATACCAAACTGTCTACAATAAATTTTTTTTATATATATCACTACAATAAACTTTTGAGAATGTATATAGCTTATATAGATAATTGCCCAAGTTGTGTAATTTGATGAAAATATAGACTTAGCTATGAGAAACAAATTGAGTAAAATTAAGAAATACAATAGGTCAAGGATTGATTACTCTCGATTTCTTACTAGATACATTTGAGAATGTTATTGTCTCATATGGTATATTATTTATATTGATCTAGTGTTAGATTTCACTCCATATGTTTGTACATTTACAAAAGCTTGATAAGCTAGACATTCACAAGACCACAATAGACAGATGTTTACAATACAAAGATGAGCAAAGATGCACACGTTGGAGAGACTAAAACTTTTTGTACCATCTTAAGGCCGCATATCGTTTAAGTAAATCTAACCTGACAAAAATGCCTCCAACTAACTAATTGATACCCAAAAAGCCCTTTTGAGTAAAACATATTATGTTGAAACTAGATGATATTATTATCTTTCATTTAAGTCCATTTCGATTTTGTATATATACGATTTGATTGATTTAAGTAGTTTTTTGTCATAACTTTCTCTTGCACAGAAGTTGCTGGTACAAGTACCTTTTTCTCCCTTGCGTTGCAAACCATATTAATTACTTTTGATTTGACCTATTTTTAACTCATATTATGTCAATAATCTTGAAATTTTGGCCTTACTTAAAAACATGAGTAAACAACACTATTGGTCCCTCATATTACAGCTAATACTAAATATTACTCCCCCAAATTTGAAATGAATTATTTTAATATCTCACAAATAAAAACACTCATTTTTTGACCCTCACCTTTCAAGTTCTTTTTTTTTTTCCCTGAATAAGTCATGAGCGAATCACATTCTCAATATCAAAATTTAGTTGTCTGGCAACTATGTTAAATTTTGAGTCAATTTATCAGGTGCAAATCACACGTATTTGTCAACTATCCTTAAACAATAAATAAATAAATAAAGGACCAATATGCTAACTCCTCTATTTTCCTCGATTCGTCTACAACTTTAACCCATAATTTTGTAGCCTAAACAATTAATTAGATATGTGGAAAAAAAACTCCAACAATAATTGATGTCATCCATTGAGTTTATGAACAAGAAAACAAGGGAAAAATAAGAGATAATCAACAAATCATAGAATTAAGGAATCTTGAACAAGCTTTTGCCAAAAGGTTAAAATTATAGACTAGATAATAGAACAATTACTAGATTCTGAGCTGAAAGTCATGATTTTCGCAGATGAATGTTGTAGCACTCACTCTAGAGGAATTCAAACTCCAATTATTTGGATAACGTGCCACCCATTCTTGGCATGCAAGTGACTAAATTCTTGGTTTTAGCTTAAGAAAGCATATATCCTTTTCTTCAGAAGTGAACATAATGGCTGCTCTAACCCTAGCAATCCTCCTAAAATTAGGGTTAGGGATAAAGAAAAATTGGAGGAAACTAGGGGAATTAGCATAATAGTTCTTTATGTTTTGTGTTTAAGAATAGTTGTGAAATATACATGATTTGCACAGGAGAAATTAGGTCAAAATTTATGGGAATTGCCATAGTTGATGATAGATTTGATTTTTTTTTTCATTTTTTATGCACATTTAATGCATTGGGGTTGCGTTGAGCCATGAGACTCTCTCTATTTTGCCTTTTTAACAAAATAAATTTAATTTTTCAACCCATCACACCAAGAAAATTTGGCATTGAATATTTGCATGAAAATGAGTACTTTAACAACTCTTGGGTATGTATGGATTGGCTTGTTTCTCATATGTGTGTTTTTGTTTTTAGAATCTTCTGTAACTCCAAAAATAACTTTAAAAATGCACTCAAATACACTAATTAAAAAGTATTAAATCCTAAGTACTCTTTTTTCATTCTACCCGTACTTTACCACTATCCACTCCGGCACCTCGCTAATATCTATCACACTGCCGACAGTTGCCATCTTTTCTTCTCTTCTCTCTCGTCTTCTCTCTCCCCCGCCTTTTCTCTTAGGCTCCTAATCGCCCTTTCCGACCTTCTCCTTTTGACCAGATCTATTCACAATGCGACCAGATCTATTCACACCGACCATGACAAAATCGCCCTTGACACGCCAGCTGTGACTAAATTTGGTCATGCCAATCTAAGTTAGGGAAATAAGGGGGGATGGGATGGCAAGACGAGAGGAGAAGAGAGATGAATGAAAGATGAACGAGAAAGAAAGGGAGAGGATGAGGCATTTGATAGAAATAGAGGAGGCAAGGAGCAATGGTAGATGGTGGGTAATGGGTAGGGATAAATTTTTTCAATTTTAAAAATACCCCATTAAAATTTCAAATTTTAAAAGTATCACAAAATACATCCTCAAAAATGCCCCCAAAAATACCTAACCATCTACTGCAAAAGTTTTTCACATACATCGTTACAGTAAACTTGATTATGAGAATGTAAATAGTTGATCTAGATAAATGCCTAGGTTGTGTGACTTGGAGAGAATATAGACTTTGTTATGAGAAACAAATTGAGTAGAATTATGAATTGCAATAGATCAAGGATAGATTGCTCTCGATTTCTTACTAGATACATTTAAGAGTGTTATAGTCTCATATGGTATAATATTTATGATCTAGTATTAGATTTCACTCCCTATGTTTGTACATTTACAAAACATGATAAGTTGGACATTCACAAGATTACAAGAGATAGATATTTAAAATATAAAGATGAGCAAAGATGCATATGTTGGCCTACTTTTAACTCATATTATGTCGAAAATCTTAAGAATCAGGCCTTACTTAACAACTTGGTAAAACAACACCATTAGTCCCTCACAATTTAGCTAATACTAAACATTATTCCCTCAAATTTAAAATGAGCTATTTTAATATCTCACAAATAAAAACACTCATTTTTTGTTCCTCGCCTTTCAAGTTTTATTTTGGCTAGAATAAGTCATGAGCAAATCACAAGCTCAATATCGAGAGTTAGTTGTCTGGCAACTCCCTTAAATTTGGAGTCAATTTCTCATGTGCAAATCACTTTTATTTGTCAACTATCCTTAAACAATAAATAAATAAATAAATGACCAAAAACACTCCAACAATAATTCAAGTCATCCATTGAGTTTATGAACAAGAAAACAAGGGAAAAAAAAAAGAGATATTCAACAAATCATAAAATTAAAGAACCTTGAACAAGCTTTTGCCAAAAAATTAAAATTATAGATTGAATAACAGAACAATTACTGAATTTTGTGCCGAAAATCATGATTTTCGCAAATGAATGTTATAGTACTCACTCTAGAGGAATTCAAACTCCAATTGTTTGGATAACTTGCCATCCGTTCTTAGCATGCAAGTGACTAAATTCTTGATTTTTGCTTAAGAAAGCAAGTATCTTGTCTTCAGAAGTGAAAACAACCGCTACACTAAGCCCAGGAATCCTCTTAAAATTAGGGTTAGGGGTAGAGTTAAATTGAAGGAAACTAGATGAGTTAGCACATTGGTTCTCTATTTTTTGTATTTAAGAATAGTTGACAAATATACATCATTTGCACGAGAGAAATTGGGTCAAAATTTACATGAATTGCCATATTTGATGATTGATTTGGTTTTTCCTTCTTTTTTATGCGCATTTAATGTATTGTGGTTGGTTTGGACCACAAGATTTATACTACTTTACCTTTTAATAAATTAATTTTTCAACCCTTCCAGACCAAAAAAAAAATTCGGTATTGAATATTTGCATGAAAATAAGTACTTTAGCAACTCTTGGGTATGTATGGATTGGCTTGTTTCCCAAATACGCATTTTTCTTTCTGGAGTCTACAATAACTCCAAAAACACATTCAAATACACTAAAAAATAAAAATAAAAATAAAAATAAACCCTCGTTCTCTTTCATCTTCTACACACAATTCACTACCGGGCAGCTTCCATCTTTTCTTTTTTCCTTTCTCCCTCTCTCTCCTCCCTCTTTCTCTCTTCCTTCTCTCCTCACTCCTCCATCCCCCCTCTTCTCTTTTCCTCCCCTTTCTCTCCAACATGCCACCCTTCTTCCTTACCTAGCTCTAGTCGAGCTGCGACCAAATCTAGTTTATATGCAATCCTACCATTCCATCACCATTTCAATATGTTCACATGGAGAGTATTAAGTGTATATTTAATGCGTTAGGAATTGGTTTGGGCCACAAGACTAATAATGTTTTAATGCGTCAAGAATTGATTTGGGCCACAGTGCATATTTAACACTGTTTTGCCTCTTCTACATAACAAAAATAATGTTTTAGTCTTTTTGACCAAACACATTGGGTGTTAAATATTTTCAACTCTAGATGAACGAAACATTGAAAATCATATTCCCGAATTTATTCTCTAAAAGTTACATCCTTCAATCCAGTTTGTTCAATGAGATTTAAAGCAATAAAGGATATATATATATATATATATATATATATATATAATGGCGGCTTCAAAGCCTTTGTTCAAGGGGTGTAATAATTTCAGCTTTTATTTTGGCTGGATTAAGTCATGAGCAAATCACACACTCAATATTGAAAGTTAGTTGTTTGGCAACTCTCCTAAATTCTTATTCAATTTCTCACTTGCAAATCATGTGTGTTTGTCAATAATTAATTAGAGTTGCCTCAATAATTAATTAGAGTTGCAAGAAAATAAATTCCAACAATAATTAAAGTCATCTATTGAGTTTATGAACAAGACAACAAGAAAAAAAATAGATAATCAGCAAATGAGAAATTAAAGAACCTTTAACAAACCTTTAGAACAATTACTAGATTCTCTGCCGGAAGTCCATAATTTTCGCAAATGAATATAGTGGTACTCATACTAGAGAAATTCAAACTCCAACTGTTTGGATAACTTTCCTCCCGCTCTTGGCATGCAAGTGAATAAATTATTGGTTTTTGCTTAAGAAAACATGTATCTTTTAAAAAATAATAATAATAATAAGTACTCCAACTCCAGGCATTCTCTTAAGGTATGTTTGATTCATAGTATGACATAGGATTGGATTAATTATCCTATATCATCCCATATTTGGTTGCAATTTACACTTGGGATGACACATCCCAACTAACCGAATTAATCCCCTATTCATGAAATAAAATAATCCCATTAGGGAGGTAGTATTAGTCATCTCAGGATGATTAGGAGATAGGATGATGAAGTTTTTGACTAATTTACCCTTACGAATAATATAAATTTATGCTCTCATGATTATATAACCTTACCCTCGCACGATAATATAACATGAATGAACTAATTTGCCCCCACTAATTAATTTAAAGTTTTTTAACTAATTTGCGCCTACCACTAACATAACAATATTTGGACTAGTTTGCCCTTACGAGTGATACACATTCATACTGAATATTACATAACCATACTCTCATATAATAATATGATAATAAATGGACTAATTTGCCCATATTAATTATATTAAAAGTTTTTGACCAATTTGCCCCTATTCATTATTTTAAACAAATTTACCGCAATTAATTAATTTACAATTTTTAACTAATTTGCCCTTACTTACATCATAATAAAAAGGACTATATTGCCCTTGAACTAAATTGCCCTTACTAACCTTATTTTCTCAACCAAATTCTATATAAATACATAACAGTATCAATTGAGTTTTGCTAGAGCTAGCAATTATACCCAAAACCCAACAACCCACCCACTAATTTGAGAGGTTGGGTTTTGGGTTAATTTTGGGTTGGGTAATAAAAACCCATATATATTTTAAGTGGTTTGGGTATTTGTGTTGGGCACCCATTACCCAACTTAAGTTAAAAAAACAAATTAACAAATTAAAATCAAGAAACAAAAAAAAAATGACCAGCCTTGTTGGATCAAGCAAAACCCATATATGTACTGGTATGTATAATTATCATATATATACTACTACTACTACACACTGAGAAGGATGATCAACGAGTAATGCTTAAAAAGAACAAAAATTGAGAAATGAACGGTGCAGCACAAATGTCAGTAGGATTTTTTTAAAAAAAAAAATCCTTGTAGTCTTCACTCTTCACATCCATCCTTTTGCCGAGTTCCGGAAAAATGCATCGTACTGTTCTTCTATTTCTTTTTCTTTTTTTCATTCAAAATGAAAAAACAAGTCCCCCCCCCCCAATTTATTGATCACTTCATCGAGATCTCTTAGTTTTGTTCCACCCAAAATTGTTGCTTCGATCTCTTAGTTTGGACCAAAACTATACCCAATTTGAAAATCCTTACTTGTATAAAAAAATAGTGAGTTCATCCAAGTAGTTTAAATAGTTAGTATGTGTGTGTATTTATGAAAGTATATTAGTGTGTATTGTAATTTGTATGTGTAAAAATAACGTATTTCAAAAGAGTTTAAGAAGTGAGTGTGTGTGTCTATGAGTGTTTTAGTGTGTAAAAATATGTTTATCTATGTGAAAATGTGTTTATGTGTGTGAAAATTTTTTTTTGTATGTGAAAATGTATTTGAGAGAGTTTATGTATCAAAATCTATTAATTAATATATTGGGTCATATTTGGGTCATGGGTTTGAGATGACCTAGTATGACCCAACCCAAAATTAACCTAATCTAAAGTTGGGCGGATTGGATGTCACCCATTTAAATGAAAACCCAAAATCAATCCACCCAAAAACCTCCCAACCCGCCCAATTGCCAGGTATAGGTTTTGCAAATGAGGGTTTCCATAAGTTCAAAATCAGACCAAATAAAAATCTTATGTATTGGCTTGAGTTCAACTCATTTAAAACTCTTAAATGGGTTGGATTTTATTCAATTTAATCCTAACTTAGCTAAAACTCGGCCCATTATTTAATTAAATTTCAAATTTAGATTTAAAAACTAGGTTAAAAACTTATTTTTAAGGGCCCGGATGGGTTGAGTTTGAATTAATGCAAATTTTTATATATCAAAACTCTTGATTTACTTTATAATTCTAAAGTTTTGAATTATTAAATTATTTTATTAAAACAATCCTACAAATTAAGGAGTACTTATTCATTAAAATAGTAATTCTATCTCATCTAATCTCCGACCAAACACAGGATAAGATTATTTTCCAATATATCCTATCCAACCTACAACCAACCAACCAAATACTAGATAATTTGGATTATTAATCCGAGAATGACTCAACTTAAAATTAATAATCCGAGAATGGGTCATTCTATGTCATCCAATCTGTAAACCAAACGAACCCTTAGAAGTTCTCTAGCCCATGAACTCTACCATCGGCCACATTATGGCCCATTGCCCACCTTTTTGTTTTTTTTTTTTTTTGAAAAAGGCCCACTACCACCATCAGCTCTAGCTCTCTTTGGCATATCACTACTTCTACGTCATAGTATGCTATTATCTTAGAAATATCAAAACTTATTTTGTATCCATTAGTATAATTTTACAGTTTAGGATACTACTATCTTGTACATTATCATATTTAAGAGATACCAATAAACTAGCAACATCTATCGTAAAAGAATTCGTTAAAGCGAATAAGAAGAAAATTACCTATTAATTGGAGATCTCTATTTATATAACGTGGTAAGTTTTTGAATCTTACTACATAGAATTTGTGATGTGGCATTTCTTCTATATCATTTGCAACTTTTATAATTCTACTACGTTCATTAAATAGTAGTTGGTAGCAGCAAGGCACGATTTTAAACTTTACATCTACATGGATAATTTCAATATTATGAATCCAATAAACTTTGCCCTTACACAAATGCTTGTGCTATGTACAAGACTTACACATTTATTTAAAATAATTAAAATTTTAGAATAATTATTCAAAATTTTTATAATGAAAAGTTATTAAAGATTCTTAGAGTCAAATACAGTTCCATGTAAAATGGACTATGAGGCATGGGACAAATATATGAAAATTAATTATTGTTTAATTTTTTTATTCTTCTTACAAAATGTAGGTACTCTTTGCACTAATTAATTTTCAGAACATGTTGCACTAATGGAAGATTCGGTGATAAAATATGCCTATGCAAGGGAACTACAAATAATTAAAAAATTTTAAATTTTAGAATAAGTATTTAACAATTTTATTATCATAGAAAACTTCTTAAAATCTTAACAATTACATGCAATTCAGTAATTCTTTTTGTATTGGGTAACATTCCTTGTAATTTGCAGAGATCTTGACTTGTAGTCTGATTAACATGATTTGTAGGAAAAATATTTGATAAACTTAATTTTACTTAGACCCGTTTGACAAATGAATTTTTTGGGTGTTTACCTAAAACTTTGTTGTAACTTATTGTAGAAATTGTAGGAAAAATATTTAAGATGAAAAACTTTTTTCTTTTCTTTTTGTATTTTCTTATTCTCTTTCTATTTCTTTTTCCTTTTCTTTCTTTCTTTTTCTTTGCTTTCCTCTATTCTTCTTTTCCCTTCCCCCTCCTCTGCCACCCCTCCTAGCCAGAAGAACAAGCAACATCAAATGCAAAAATTTTTTTTTTGCTTTTTCTTTCTCCCTCTCCCTCCTAGCTGCCGGAACAAGCAGTAACAAGTGCATTTTTTTTTTTGCTTTTTCTTTCCCCCTCTCCTCCCCTTCCCCTCCCCCACCACCTTCCCTCTCCCCTGGCTATGATCTGGCCTCACGACCAGATTGGTCAGAGGGGAAGAGGGAGGAAGAAGGGGGAGAGGGGAGGAGAGGAGGAGAGAGAAGGGGTGTGAGAAGAGAAAAGAAAAAAAAAAGGTGGCCGGCGCTGGCATCGGCGAGATTCTTGATCGGCGGCGGAGGTGGTGGTGGGTTGCGCTAGAAGAACAAAGGAGGAAGGAATTTTTTTTTTTTTTTGGGTGTGTTTTGGGCATTTTAAAGTGTATAGGTAAAAAAGTTTTTTGAAATTACTATATCTAAAGTTATTAAAAAACTAGTATAAGACAAACTTGGCAAAAACTCACTTTGCCAAACGGGGCCTTAGTTTTGTATTTTAAAGTGGTGATGAACATGGTATAGAATCTTTGAAAATTGAAAGTATTCAGTGGTTTTTTTTTTTGAACTCGAAAGCAATTTAAAATTTGGTTGTTTTTGATAGAATTTCTTGTAATTTGCAAAGATAGAGGCTTTTAGTGTGATTAACGAAATATGTAGGAAATGTTAAAATAAACATTTAATAAGTTAGTTTAACTAAACCTTTTTTCCTCTTAAGGAAATGTCATAGTAAAAAATTTACTTAGACAAACATTTTGATAAGTTAGTTTATCATAGTATTTGTCTACCAAAAATTTAGTGACTTAAACATTTAAACTAAACCAACTAATAACAATTAGATAATATTTATTAAATTTATTAAAGAATAAAATAATTCAGAAAAATTAGAAAATGACACATCAGAATATTGAAAAGGTTCTAGAAGACATGGACTGGTTAATAGTATACACTATAGATATAGATATAAATATAAATATAGATAGATATAGATATATATATATATATAGACTGCAAATATAGATATCCATATAGATATAAGGCCTGTTTGGAACCAAGTATTTTGGCCAAGTTTTTTAGCTATTAGTTTTTTAACAACTTTAACTACAGGAACCCAAAAAAACTTATCAAATTTTTTAATCTACACACTTCAAAATATCTAATACACAAAAAACTTTCTCTTTTCTTCTTCTTTCTCCCCCACCCAATCCACCACACCTTCATCGCTGGCCACCACCACCTCCGCCGCTGCTTCCGTCGCCGGCCACCTATTCCAGCGCCAACCTTCCTTTTTTTTTCCTTCCTTTCTCCCTCTCCCTCTCCCCCTCTCCTTCCCTCCCCTTTCTCCCTCCCCTCCCTGGCCACCCTCTCTCTTCCCTGGCTACGATCTGGTCACGCGACCAGATCGCAGCTAGTCACAGCAAAGTTTTTAGAGATCTGGTCAACAACCGGATTGGGCAAAGAGGGAAGGGGAAGTGGAGGAGAGGGGGAGGGAGATAGAGAAGAGGTGGAGAGAAAAAGTAAAAAGAAAATTGTAAGGCCATGGCTGCTGGTTCTCTGGCTTCTGGAGGGAGGGGGGAGGGTGAAGGGGAGTAGAGGGGGAAAGGGGAGTAGAGAGGGAGAAGAGGGGAGGAGAAAAAGAAAAAAAAATTTAGGACCGTGGCTGCTGGTTCTTCAACGAGACAGAGGTCTGGTACCGTGAGGGAAGAGGGAGGGGGAAGGAAGAAAAAGGAAAAGGAAAGAAAGAAAAAGAAAAAGAAAAAGGAAAGAAAGAAAATTTCCGCCTGATGTTTGTCAACTGTTGCTCTTTCTTGCCTTCTGCTGGGAAGGCAGAGGTAACGGACCAAGGAGAAGGAAGAAGAAGAGGAAGAGAGGAAAGAAAAGGAAAAGGAAGGAAAAAAAAAAGAAAAAAAAATTTTTATCTTAAAAATTTTTTTCAAAAAATTCTACAGTACATTACAGTAAAGTTTTAGACAAATTTCAAAAAACCCAGGTTCCAAACGGGGCCATAGATATATAGAGACTACTTGTGGAACCACTCCGTCACTATCTTGAGTTCCAAAAGTGGTTATTGAAGTCTTAGCTGTGCAAAACTGGGGTCGTCTAGCTCGGGTTTGTGAGAGGTAGTTACTTTTTAGCAGCAACAGCCCGTGGAGGCTTGGCCCTTGTCGGGGTTTCAATCCCACATCGGTCTTGGGGGGGGAAGGGTATGGGTAGATAAGTCCCCTGGGCGTCTTCAAAAGTTGCCGGCTTTTGAAAATTGCTCGGGGATCTAGGTTTATTTGCCGTATTTCCTACTTTCGTAAGAAAATGTCAGGAAGTCTTAGCTGTGCTTGGCTAGGCCGAGCCATTTTTTGCAGGCGTGTGGCTAACGCTTACATTTTGGCATCGAATTGGCACGTGATGACGCCCGCATTTGACCTCAAATCTAACACCTGATAAATGCTATATGCCAAGGATTTGACCTATAATGCCCCTATGACTGTCACAGATTCTCGATTTGCAAGATCCATAAATTGCGAGTATAAATACCTCTCATTCTCACACGTATACGTAGCTTCTAATCGTTGACTTTTCTGCTCGTTCTCAACTTTCAAATTCCTCATCATCTGACTTACGCATCTAAGTCATCTTGAGGGACTTAGCCCTAACTCTTTTTTTTTTTTTTTTTTGTTGACACAGGGGTGTCCGGGTCAATCCTTACGGGGCTCGACTAATCCCCTGCGGCCCGGCCCTTGGCGCCCCAACCCGACCCAAGCACAGTAAGTGCGCGGAGGAATCCAGCAGCGCAGGGACTCGAACTTGGGACCTAGAGGTTTACAACTCTGTGTCTCCCTTGTTGTGCTATGGCTACAAGTTGAAAGCCCGGCTCGTCAAGTTCGATCCGATGTCTTCCTGCTCACACATTACTCAATACGGGTCAATTGATACACTAGGACCAAAAAAGGTCAAAGATGGAAGCTATTCATAGAATCATCATATGTAAAACTTTTCAAACTTCACTAGGAAAGAAAAAATTTTATCCTCAACCAAACCTGAAAATAACCCTCCCCAAACGTAGAAGTTTTTATTAGACGCGTTTGAATTCGTGCTAATAAACCAATGGCTATCGTTGTTTTTTTTTTAAAAGAAAAACCTTATATAGATATGGAGACTTCTGAAATGCATTAATTAAGATGCGTTATTTATGTGTTAATTCTAAAAGTTGTCAAAAAGAGTGACTGGTGGTCGACAACAATCAGCAAAATGTATGCACAATATATAAGTATTGGTAGAATTTGCCTATAAAATGTTACAAATGAAGTCGAAGATAACAATTGTTGCACAGAAATGATACATCTATTTGAAGTTCGTTTTATAAAATACTCCCAAATGCCAATGGATTTCCAAAACAAAATATGAAACAACAAAACATGTAAAAATAGTTCAAGTTTGAAATATTTTTACGTACAGTAATGTACTTTTAACGCTTGTGCGTATAACAACAATGTATTGCTAGAAATAGGAATAGTTGAACTTCCATTCTTTTTTATTTGTTAAAAAAAATCATATCATATACATTGCAAGAAGAAATTTTTATAACGTGCAATGCACGTGCTCCTTCACTGGTTAAGAAAAAAGTGACTAAGTGCCACCTTTGATTTTTTTATTTTTTATTTTTTGCCCCAAAGCTGATAAAGACAAACTTCTTTTTTTTTTTTTTTTGTAAAAAATACTAAGGTTTTATCTATGCTAATTCTAAATGGTTGGGGCTGTGGATTATTGATGAATACTTGATTTGATTTTCAAGATGAGACACTTTGGCAGACAAACTTTAAAACGCGAGTTTATGTGCGTAATCCGTAAACAACTAATAAACTCGTCCAATTGGACCAAAACATTTGCAAACAGAAAAGGTCAAAAAGCTTTTTCAAGAATTTGGACTTTTCAAGTTCAACATTTAACCAAACGGCCCAAACACGGCCCATCACTTAAGAGAAATTTTCATCAATGGTACCTTACAGTCGCTAATTATTCTGTTTTTAACGTTGCACATTTATTTTCTCAGACACGATACTCCTAAATTGAATTTGTGATTTTATTTTTACTATAATAGATCATTACCCCTCAATGTCTATCAATGTATTGAGGGTAAGAGATTATGAAGATGCATGTAGGGGTGTGCAACGAATTCGCAATCGATAAATCAGAAATTTGAATTTGAAATTTTTTTAAAATTTTGGCATCAGAATTATTGACCGAATTCGATTGCGAATTCACCAGTTCTGATTTTGAATTCGATTTCGAATTCAATTTGAAATTCGATAAATTTCGATTTCATCAAATTCGGAAGCCTTTTTTTTTATATTATAAATTTTATATTACATATATTATAAATTTTATATTTCACCAATTTCACCGAATTCAATTTTATATTACATATATTATTTTATATAATATAAAATTTATATTACATATATTATAAAAAATAATATTATATATATTATAAAAAAAATTTGGAATCAAATACAATTCGAAATAAAAAATTTCATTACCAAATTCGAACATATTTCGCATAATTCAAAATCGGAAAAACCGATTTCCATTCCAAATTCTGAATTACCGATTTCGAATATTTCGAATTCAATTCGAATTCAGTCGATAAATCGAAATATTTCGATTTTGCACACTCTTAGATGCATGGCTTCTTTGTAAAAAGTCACAAAGTGAATTTAAACCAAATTGTTAAATTCAAAATACAGTTATACTCTGATTATTGAGCTAAAAAAGACAGTGTTTTAAATATAAGCAATTTCAATATTAATTATTATATGCATTTCTAACATATTGTTGATTTTCGCTTTGCACCTTAAATTATTAATTTTAGTATTATAATACTTCCTACTTTTAGTTTGTGTCTTACTGCACAAATTATTGTCGAAATCAATGAATCTACTCATTTATTATTGAAGTTGAAAAGCTTTATCACTCTAATATAATTTCAGCATGGAATTACGCTTATCCATTCAGGGACATTAAACATAATTTCCTATGAAAAAATAGCCAAGGAAATACATTAATAGTTTCTAAACTATTTTGTTTGATTGGCCCCAATTTGGCAATATAATATGCCAAATTACGTGTCTACGTTGAGTGATAGTTTTAAGCTTAGGATTGAATTGCAAACTGGTGATAGTCTCAGGGGTACATATTAATATATTATCAACAATCTGAAAATGTCAAGTGAGTCAAGGACCATTTATGCAATTCTCATTATTCCCCAGTTTAGTGGCCACTCAACGACGTCGTTATACCCCAGCCCACTAAGACAAAAAGCAGTTACCAATAGAAGTCTGCTTACTCGCTCAACGAAGAAGTCTTCAAGCTCCCTTTATCTATCAAACACGCGAGCTAATCAGATAATATTTTTAATATTTTCAAAAGGGCAAAGGAAAGTCCCCCGTTAGGGTTTGTTCCTGTGATCGCGGCTCAGCTTCCTCCTAGCCATGGCTATGCAAGCGGGTTTCGGCGTCTCCCGAATACTGATTTTAGTCGGCGCAGGTATTCCACTCTCGAATTTGTTCGAATTTTGTTCATATTTTTGAGATGGATCTGATCGATGATAACTGGACTGCGTGGTTTTTTAGGTTATACGGGGACTGTGTTGTTGAAGAACGGTAAATTATCTGATGTGTTAACCGAACTTCAGGTATTATTCGCCCGACTAATTTATCACTGATTTTAGTTGTCCTTTTAATTTTGTGTGGTAAATTAGTGATGATTTTCTGATGTAATTAATATTGATTGATTAGATTGTTCCTAAGGTAACTTTTATTATATTTAAGGCTGTTTATACATGTTCAAAATTACATAAACGTTGCGTTGAGTGTTTTTTTACTTTGGGTTATGCGTATGTACGTGCATTTTGGAGTAATTTGATTAATTTCTGTTTGGTCTGGCAATGGAACTTGAATTTGGATTTAGTTCATACAGAAAAGGTAAATTCTGTAGTCAGTAGTAATTTTTGGTGGTTACAGTTTTACTCTGGCTAGTGGCTACTTATTCTCCAATAGCAGCGGCCGCTTTTTGACAAGTTGTAGTCTAGTTTTGTAGATTTCGGAAAAAAGGAGGTATTTGCTATGAGAATGTGCTCAATAGTGGATAGTTTGCTTAGCATTAGGATATCTCGAAGATGATATGTACCTGTTAGAACATTGGTATAAAGAGTCAACTTTGGGAGTATATTAAATAAAGATTGTGGCACCTGGTTTTGTGGAGGATCAACATTTATCAAGTTGTAACTAAATTCATTTCTTGTATGGTCTTGGAATTGTGGCCTAAAATGGCTACTTAGTTGCGGTATGATGTGTTATATTCTAACTATCTGGAGATGCTGCAGCTCAAGTATTACTTTGACAGTGTTTAATTCAAAGTTTAAGGTCGAAATTGTGAATAAAGGTGGCTACTTTTTACAACTGTTGTGACAAAGTTTGTTTTTCAACATCTAGTTCTGAGCAAAAATCTGTATCTTCTAGAGGAGACATGTTTGGAAACATCTGGAACAAGGCCCAATAAGATACCAAAGTGGATGGTTGACTCATTCTATACTAGAAATAATCGCAGGAAATCCTTTGATAACACAGATTCTTATTTCTCAAAGATGGAGGACAGCAGAAGCAAGGTTATTAGATACCTCAGGAAAGCCAGGCCAGAACCACACATGCAAGTTTCCCTGCATGGTTCAAAAATAGTTTTCATCACATAAATTTTTAGTTTTTTTGTACTTCTAGCAATTGTAGGTTTGGCTCTTAAATACTTGTATATGGTACACACTGTTGGAAACTTTTCTATCTCATTACAAGGACATTAAGGAAATTCATATAGTTTGTCCAAAATTTGCATGTCACTTTCCAAATCTTTTTGTTAAAGGTATTCACATGTGTCCTTCTTTGGTATATCTCATGTTATGTGTTGTGTGACCATAATGCATGTCTATTTGTCAATTCGGTTATCCATATTTGTGTACATGTATTTGTTGTTCATAGGTCTGTAGCTTATGAAGTTATCGTTTTGAATGATGTCTTTGGCAGCATTTGATAAAAAGGTATGAGAAAGATGGGGAAACAGAAGGTGATTCTGATGCTATGGCTGTACAGGTAAGCATCTTGCATAAGCCTTTAGCTGTTTTTCCATTGGTAATCTCATGTCCAATACCAATTCATGCTTTAAGAACTGGTAGAATCTATTGGTTCATATGGTGGAATCCTTCTGGGGGAACTGATAATTTCTTTCTATTTTGCTAACTTGGTGTATTGCGAATATTTCAATTCAATTCTCACTACACATGATTTTGGATTCTTGGTTGATTTATATGAAGATCCGTCGATTGGCAATGGAGGTTCGACAGTTGGCATCTGCTCGCCCAATTACCGTCCTTAATGGTGGTTCTGGACAGAATGGTTAGTTCTATCTGTATCATGCATCCATGTCAGCAGTCATAGTGTCCTTTGTGTTGTAGATTTAATTGATGTCATCTCAAAATTCTAATGGCTATTTATCTCTCTCATTCTGTCAGCCTTAGCAGCTCTGGTGCCTGCTGCTGCTTTGGGTGCCTTGGGTTATGGGTACATGTGGTGGAAGGTGATTAATGTGTCCCAAGTTTTCATTTAATCTTGTAAAATTGCCTTCATGTAGTTTTAGTACCTTCAACTGTATTGCACAAGTCAAAACCTAGAATCTTTTTTTAGTACGTTCACATGTTGCTGCTTTGGGTGCCTTGGGCTACGGGTACATGTGGTGGAAGGTGATTAATGTGTCCAAGTTTTCATTTAATCTTGTAAAATTGCCTTCATGTAGTTTTAGTACCTTCACCTGTATTGCACAAGTCAAAACCTAGAATTTTTTTACTAGTTTATTTGTAATGCTATTAATGATTATTCTTTTTAGTAGTATTAATACATTTATCCCCTTGAAACTTTTAGGGCATTTCATTCTCAGACCTCATGTATGTGACAAAGCGTAATATGGCAGCCGCCGTGGAGAACTTGACAAAGCATCTGGAGCATGTGTCTGATGCTCTCGCTGTATGTTACATTTACTTTTCTCCAGCGTTGAGTTCTTTAGATTCTACATTAATATCTTATATGGAACTTAATGGCCTTGTCTGGAAGGGAATATTGTGTTTGTCCAGTTAGTACTACCAGATGAAAAGTTCATGCAAATTACATTGAGACATTTGTGAAGTTTCTGATAGTCTTGTCATTGTTTTTTGGCATTTCCTAATGTTATTTTTTGACAATAGGCAGCAAAGAAGCACTTGACTCAGAGAATTGAGAACTTGGATGGTAAACTGGATGAGCAAGTGGAGATGTCAAAATTAATTAGAAGCGAGGTACATTCATTGTGTTTTATCTGTCTCTGGAACTTACTGCATTCCTTGATGGATGATTTATCAAGGTTCTATTTTGTTCAATGACCATTGGGAATAGCTTAATCAGGTTTCCTTGAATTTGTTAACCAGGTTACAGATGTTCGTGGTGATCTTTCGCAAATTAACTATGATTTGGATGAATTGCAGAGGATGGTTGCTGGTTTGGTGGGTTTTCCAAAGCAAGAATAACATAGTTTTTTATTGCTTTTAAGAAAACGTTATTATCTTTAGTGAGACCAGGACGTCTATGCTTTTATATATTATGAGAAAATAAGAACATAAGGAGATTTAGAATATTTGTTTTATAAGTGCCCATAATAATGTGCTACAAAGGGGGGAGGGAATGAATTTGATGGAACTAAGTCAAAATGTGAAATATAATGTGTTACCACATGTGCAAAATAACAGTCTTCTGTTTGATTGAAGTGATTAAAAGTTATTTGACACGTAATAATGACCTGCTGGAAGAATTTAGTGCTTTGACAAATTGACATTGTTTTTATGAATTACCAGTTTGAACAAATATCAATAAATGTTTTAAAGTTAACAGAAATAAATTTATAGGATCTGTTTGGTCTGTCAAAACAATTTATCAATGAGTTCAATCAAACTGGAGCACTCCCACCATTCTATACAAGACATTTTTGACAGCTAGGATTGAGGTGATCTGGCAGATTCTGTTTTTGTTCGTACTATGATTGAGTTGTTCTCTTGTTTTTGGTTATGTCTCACCTGGGACAAATGTTTCATCAATACGTTTTTTTCCTGCCAACACTTTGACCTAGAAGGCAAATCAAGAAAAATGAAAAGAATTTAGATGTAGTATGACTCTGAATAATTTCTAATTGGCTTTTCAGGATAAAGTAGAGCTATTGAGATGATTGGACATATTCACTTTTGCTTCTTAGTTATCTTTGTTTAACATTGCTTGTTTATATTCCCCGTTTAACTTTTTTTTGGTTCTTTTATGATTGCAGGATGGCAAACTTCTTTCCATGGAAGCCAAGCAGGTGAAGCAATTTTATTCTATATGAACAGAATTTAAGAAAACCACTATTATTAGAAAAAATCAGTAAATGACTCTCTATATTAGTATTGGATGCTAAAGCCTAAGATGGTGAATGAAAACCTTTTTAAACTTAATATATGTCTCTGATGGTTGATATTGATTGCTATAATCTTGATTATGTAAACAGGAACTTGCAAATACTGGAGTTTTGTATTTGTGCAGCGTTGTTAATGGGAAAAGGGTAAAAATGCCAGACAGGCTCCAGGTTTCTGCAATTTTTCACCTCCCTTCTGATTTTTGATATTCCATGTACTATCAATTATAAGTAATGTTCATTTTGCATTTTTTTGATTTAGGTGCTTTAGTGCAAATTTTGTTCTCTGTAAGTTTCAGAGTATCAGAAGCAGGTTTGAGTAATTTTTCCTTCAATTTTTTTCAGGATCAACTCAAAGTTGTTGGCAACTCAGTTCCCAGTCTCATGGTATTTCCCCATCTTTCTGCAACTTGTCTCTAAAATGCTGCTTAGTAGCTCATGGCATTCCAAATAAGATATAGATCGTCAATTATGACACAGATAGCTATGCCAAACATAAGGATTTTAGGGATGGGTATCCTTTTATTTGGCATGTTCAGAATTTGTCAGATAAACCGTAAGAGTGGATATCAACAATTCATTCCCTTGCCTATCAAAAATAGAAATTTAGACATTATTAGAGTGAAAGGAAGTAGAGGAGGGGGAAAAAAAACACACAGACATGCACACATGCAAGATGATGCAGACTTCATTTGTCCTCATTCAAACACGCTCCTTCAAAGGTGGCCTTGCCGGTGGTCCCCCAAGTTGTTTCATGTAATTCATTACATGGTGGTGTCTGTTGATGCCTTGGTTTCTTCCTTTTACTGGTGGTTTCACTTTAATTTTGAAGCCCTCAGAATTCTTTATCTGTTCAAGCCAGAAACTGTGACCGTTTATTTCTCTTTTCTTTAGATAAAAGAAGGGGAAAAGAGAAATAATATGTCCTGTTTGTTGATAGGGTCTGCTGCCCTGAACTCTTCTACATCTTTCCAATGAATGCATAAAAAATATAGCATATCATTTATTAACATCTGTTTCAAATTCTAGTCTCTTTTTGTTCAAGGATGTCATATCATTTGATTCATTATATTCTGAATTGGTCTCCTTTGAAATTTCTTCAGGGTCTTAAAGATGTTGTAGATACAGTGGAATCTGCAAACAACAATAGGTTGATTATTGATGG
>NC_040042.1:4983510-5013724 GCF_003713205.1 Coffea eugenioides
AACTTCTGCTTTTCTTCTGAGTTGAATGGATCAAATGGCACAGGGAATTTCTGAACATTTGTGGATAAATGCCACAATCATACAAATTGGCTATTGTCATTTTGTAGAATATAGTCTACAATTGGTGATATCATTTTGCTAAACACCAATCAACATTTTGAATAAAAAGATTTTTTGAATTATATGAAAAACAGAACTATACTAAGCAGCAGATGGGAGAACCTTTTCTTATTATATGGTGGAGTGATAAGAAGATTTGCGATACAGGTGAGATTGAAGAAGTCTGTTCACGACAAATGAGACTTTCAATGATATATAAAAGAGGGTTTTAAAGTGGATGATAGGTGTTAGAATATCAACTTGTTAGTCAAATTTTTAAGGTTAGCACGAGGTTGGATTATCCCCAATAAAATGTTGTGAAGAAGTTTGATTTTGAAAAAGAGTTATTGGTTTATCAATCCCTGTGAAGACAGGGATGGTTAATTATCCTTGTAATTATCCTTGGTAGATGAAATTGATTGATGTGCATGTTCTTATATTTTTGCTGTTGTTAACCCTTTAAGAGTATATGAGGTTCAAAATGTGTGTTGAGCACAGTACCTGGATTAATTCAAAGTATCCATGAATCTGTGGATCCATTGACCAAGAAAATCTTGGTTAACCTGCAAATCAAGCATTATTAATCTGGTGAATACTCAACCTCAAAGTACAACTTTTAAACTAGCTTCTTAAAAGCTTGAATTGAAACCAATTCTTACCCAAACTTAAGTTGAAGAAATCTGAAACTGTTCTGCATGTTCTTTTGTGCTTAAAGTTTAAAAGTTCAGACACTTTGTATAGAGTTGTATCCAATTTTTTCTTCCTCTGTGCTTTCTGGTGGATGCATATTTGAGCCAACTATAGTTCCCCCAATTTAGCTGTCTCATCTATGGCTTAATCCTCCTGCTAAAGCAATGTGACCATTGTTGTAAGACACTCAATTGCTATATTTGAATTATTAGTTGCCTCTGAATATAACAAATCTAAAGGAAACAACTATAAGAAGCCGCATGAGAGTTGGTTGGGTGCCCGCTGCATGTGATATCATCTTCTCCGTACAAAGGTATGTTTGTGGTTACTACTGGTGTATGATACAATTAATTGAAGACCAAAGCTGATCTTTATTGGCTTAGTGAAGGTAATGTCTTATTTAGAAGTAAGTGTTGTTCACCTTTGATCCGTCATCTGTTGACGTCATTCTTTCCAGCCTGAGTACCTGGATTAAAACCATGGTGGAACCTTGATTTTGTGAAACTGTAAGGTTTTGAGGGACGTAATTGAGGTGGTGTGTAGAAGAGCAACTAGGGATTTGGATTGACCTAAAATCTATTAGTTTAGACAGAAAAGAACATCAAAAAAAGATCATGAGACATCTCAAAAACATGAATTAACATAAATTCTACTTTTTGTGATGAATAAATCAACTGACTCAACAAACTTAAAACAATTTCAGATTCTGTCAGTCTTTAGATCTTATTTTGCTATAATCTGTTTGACTTGTATATACATCTATTGGGTGACCTCTTTATGTTATGCTCCTGAAGAAAATTTTCATTTCACAGATTATCTAGTTCTCATAATTAATCCATCTACGTGTTTTTTGCTTATAGAATTTAACACACAAATTTGTCTATTTAATATTTTCCTTTTATCAAACTATTTTTCTGATGAATTGTAGCATAACAGATAGAGCTCTGGAGTTGTCCAGTTTAAACTTAAGTGCTTCATTTTTGTTTGAGAATCCTAATGGGTGTTTTTTATATTCATTAAGACTGACAATATTTGCCAACTAATATCAGTGCTTGTTAATAGCTGAAGATTGCTTGATCTTAGCCCTAATTTTCAATGTGCATTTATCTGCAGCACTATATAAGGACAGGTATCTGCAAATTTGGATCAGCTTGTAGATATCATCACCCGCAGGATAGACATAATTCTGATCCACTCTTGTTGAACATTTGGGGGTTTCCTATGCGTAAGGTGCTTATTTACTTTTCTCATTCTGGTTCTTCCGCTTTACTTGTTATAGTGTTTAAGCAGCTTAGTTGCTTTTATACTTCTTCATATAGCTGATACAATTTCTCAGGATGAAAAGCCGTGTCCTTATTATATGCGAACTAGTACGTGCAAATTTGGAGTAATGTGCAAGTTTGACCATCCGCAGCCTGTATCTGCTGCTAACGGCTTACATGTCACAGGATCTACTGCCTATGGATCTACGACCTTAGCATTTATGACCTCATCTAGCATACCCTATGTAGGCGGAGTTTCAGATTTATCAATACCAAAGACAAATTCTATAATCAATCCATCTGTGCAAGGTTCCCAATCTTATATGCCTCTTTATCTATCACCTTTTCAGTGTTGGAGTACATACATGGTTAGTAAAAGTTTCCTGAGAAGAGGCCATGAATTTTCTAATTTATGGTGCTTGTAGACTTTCTATTAAGCTGATCTCTTGTCCATTTCATGCTGCTGATTCCATATTCTTGTGTGGCTATCAGGGAACCATGGGTGGCTCTTCTATTTTGGATGATCTTGCCGATCAAACTTTTGGTGGTCAGATACCTCTGTTGTCCTCATCATCTCACCAACCTGACAGACCTGATCAACCTGAATGCCATGATTTTGTCAATACTGGGAGCTGCAAATATGGAGCAGACTGTAAGTACTATCACCCAAGAAATAAGGTTGCTCCAACCACATCAAATTTGTTAGGGCCACTTGGTCTCCCTCTACGACCTGTAAGTATCGTTGCGTTCACAAGCATTTTTTTTTTACCTTGAAACAGCACAGTTTTACCAGGAGCTATAGCATAACAGCATGAAAATGGGGAATAATGTCATATATAGTACAAATAAAAGATTAATGTGCAATTGTATGAGTGCTGCTACTCCTAAGATAATTTGTGAACACTTAAATTGAAATACAAAGGAAGTTCCGTAGGTTTGTGTGCTGCTTCATGTATAATGATTTGAGTCGCGATCTGTATGCCGAGCAGTAGCATCTGTATATGTAAAACTTTTTGAGTGTATGTAGCTTAAGCATGACAGAAATGCAGATTTAATTGTCTCTATGCCTTTACAATCTCTTAATGGTATGGTAGTTAGCTTATTCTCATTTTGAGCAGCTTTGTTAGCTTTAACCTTACAAGTGCAGGTTCTACCCATTTCATTTTATATATTTTCTTTTCATAGTTAAATATAATTCAGAGGAAGTTATGATGACAGAATTTGGTTCACTTAACCTAATGGTAATCTACACCAAGTAAACGCAGCATCTCCTTTTTACTGTAGCAATAATTGCAAATAGAGAACTAGGCACATTGACTTTTGGAAAAATGACTAGTGATAAAGTTGTCAACATTAATGGGGAGAGAGTAGGTTGTATTCATATAATTTTTTCGGCTGCATTAATTTTTTTAACCGCAATTAGTATGGTTTACTTGACTATGCTTTCAAATGTAGGGGCAAGCTGTATGTTCGTACTATGCTATGCATGGACTCTGCAGATATGGTCCTACTTGCAAGTATGATCACCCTTTGGCAGGATATGTCGGTGTCCCTTCCCTAGTATTTAATACATCTGTCTTGCCATATCAGTGGAATTCACCCACCGTACCCTCGACTGAGACATCTCCCTCAATGTCATCTAAATTGCCTGACCTTTCGAGGAGCTCTGAAGTTACAATGCAGAAAGGACAGAATTCAAATACTGAAAAACTTCTGCATATCGGTGCCCCACCAAGTACTTCCCAAAGACCTTTAGAAGTTCAACAAGATGAATCCGATTGAAGTCACCTATTTTTCCCTTCTCTCCTGCCGTCTGTTTCATATTCATTACCTTTATAAGGTCTACAATGGCAAAAAAGAGAAGGGAGAGATAAACTATTTATCTTCATAAATTGACAGTTGATGAATTGTAGCTGATTCCTCCAACATGTTTTTGTCTCTCTGAAAGGGCATGGGGTCATCATTCTTTCTCCCTTGGTGTCCTTCCTGGATTCGCATTTTTGTTCTCTTTCTTCTCTTGAATTTTCTTCAGTTTTGCAGAGGATAGTGAACTGTGTCTTGTGAGTGGACGGAATTGTTGGAAGTCTATACAGACTTTACCTTTTTTTTCCCTACAAATTCAGCATTTTGCTTTAGATTGACAACTGTAAATCACAGAAATTGGAAGTTTTACAATAATTGCCGAAACATTCCTTAATCTTGTAAAATTGTTTCATCGGCTAGCTTTCATCCTAAAGTACAGTGCTTGCTCATCTCTGTTGAACTTTATAAGTTGTAGCCAATGCTGTTAAACTCGGATCAGATAGCGACTTAGTTAAAGTACTGGATTGGGGATCAACTGGTCGGATCAGACGAACTGTTCTAACAAATTTGTTGACATTAGTATGATGTTATAATTATTTTATATTTTTGTAAGTTGCAAAAATATTGAAATTAAGTTCTTGGTTATATTCGGTCAATTATACAAAATGTTTCAAAAATATTAGACTAACAATCAAATATACACCTAATAATTATATATAAAAATGTAAATTCATGGCTAAAATATGTCCATTTTCCAAAATTATTTGAATAACTAAATTAAGACAAATTAATGCAAGTTGGAATAACTAATACTAGATTGATAAGATGATGGAGATGAAAACATTTTGATTTAAAAATCATTCAGAAAAGCGAGTGATTTTGGTATTTGTACTAAATCGGTGGTATTTTCTTATTCCTACTAATGAATGAAAGTATTACAATTTAAGTGATTCAAATTATGTTTGGAAAAAATAAGAAAGAAAATTTTGAAAATCAGGTCAACTAGTCAAATCAAGTCATTGGTTTAGCCGATTTTTAATGATTTTGATTGATTTTTAACCAAAATGGTTTTGTGTTACAAATCAGTTTGGGAAGAAGGCCGATTCACGATCGGACCGATCAAATCGACCGATTTGTACCGGGTCTAACAACACTGGTTGTAGCATAAAGAACTTGATAAGTAGTCAATACATCTTGGAGGGCTCTAGGGGTTATATTTATTATGATAAAGTTCAAGAACGTTGATCAAAAATTGTTTTTGGCATTTTACTTGATGTTTTCAACTGAAAGCCTCTTTTACTATAATAAAAATTCAGGAATGTTATCGTTCTGCTGTTTTTTTCCTATTTGTAACTGCCACCTTTTATTGATCATTATTAGAATGAATAAATCCATTTAGTGGAGAGGCGTATTTTTGGCATAACAGAAAACTAAACCGAATGGTAGACGAGTTTTAGATTGAGGAATTTTTTTAGTTTAATTGGCACCATAATATAAATGTTATGAACTTTACAAAGGCATTTTTGTAATTGTCATACCACAATCAAGTACAATCAATGAATATAATTATACGAGAAAAGGATCATTTAGATATAATGAGCAGCAGGACAAAATTCTGGTTACTTAAATTTGAGGAGTTCTTTTTTGTTTTCTCCTCAATCAATATGATAATATAGTCAACATTCTTTTTTCTTTTTTCTTTTTTTTTTAGTGTAAGTGAGAGGATTCAACCTTGGGACTTTTCACTTACGTACCCTTCCCCCTCTCCTCTCCGTACCATCCAATTCATCCCTACGTCTATAGTCAACTTAATCATCAGTTAAGCTTCTTTCTTCTAATTAACCGCTTATTTTCTTCTAAATTGATGTGATATGGTATAGTAAATTTAATCATCATAAATTTATAAGAGCATAATATGAAATTTTTATCATCAATTAATAAGTGCATAATTGAGATAACAAAAATTAAGACTACGAAAATACTTACACTTAAAGGTATCAAGACTCATATTACGTTTATAATAGTAATGATAATGATAACGATTAGAAAGAACTTAAAAAGCGAAAAAGTGGGTATCTTCACAGAGCTGAGGAACTTGTGTCATCGTCTCTACCCGAATCACGTTTTGACCGAAAGAGTCGGTGCCTGTGCAAGTAGTTGCAGAAAGGACAGAAAATCACAAGCACCTAATGTTGAATCAAAGCCACAATTGTGGACTTTGACAATTTTTTCACAGCTCACAATTGTGGATTTTGGTGGCAGAAATATTCATTCCACATCGATAGGTTTATGAATTGGTGAAGGATTTGAGAGCTATAAATAAGCTCTCAAGTCTTCCCAATTAATGGTACCTAGGACAACAAAGAATTATCCATAAGGATTTTGTAATTCTTTGTATTCTTTCTTCTCTTCTAAATTATAAAAGCAGGTCGCTTGAGTGGTGCTCGGAGAGTTGGCAAAATTGGCCGAACTCCGTTATCAATTTTTCGGGTGCGTTCTTTCCTTATCTCTTTTATTTGTTCCGCATTTATTTATTAGTTTCTTTTCTATTGTAGTATAGTATTCAATATATTTGTCTATATTTGTCGGGTATATTTGTAGTGTTTTTATACGGTTCATTTGGGTGTATTTTTCTTATTCGTGTGTACGTATTATTTATGTATACACGGGTATAGTTGTGATAATACACTGTGCACGTAAGTTCTGTCTAGGAGACTGGGTTTTAAGTGGGACCGCTTGTGACCCCTCCAGCCTTTCCTGGGAATTTATTTGGAATGGTAATTCTGTCTAAGGAGATTGTTTCGATGATCTTTCTTGGGAATTACTGAATCGATTTAATCACTAGTTGTATTCTTGAGTGAAAAATTACCCGATTTCCCCAACAAGTGGTATCAGAGCCGAAGGTTCGTCCTTTGGCTTATTTGTAATTTGTTATATTGAATACTATCATTTGAGTCTGTAATGGCATCTGACAATTCCACGTCAAGAATTATATCTGGGGCATCGGCTTCCTCGTCCACATGGTCGAGGATTCCAATGTCAAGTTTGAAGGTGGCGGTGGAGACATTTGACGGTACTGGCCATTTCGGCATGTGGCAAGGCGAAGTCATGGACTCCCTTTTCCAACAGGGTCTTGACATTGCCATTGAAGAAAAGAAACCAGATGACATAGAAGAGAAGGAGTGGAGTACCATAAATCGGTTGGCATGCGGAACTATTCGATCGTGTTTGTCCAAAGAGCAAAAATATACTTTCAAGAACGAGACTTCTGCATGGAAATTGTGGAGGGCATTGGAGGGGAAATTTCTGAAGAAGAGTGGTCAGAATAAACTCCTAATGAAGAAAAGATTGTTCCGTTTCGATTACCAACCAGGTACTACTATGAATGAACACATCACTATGTTTAATCAATTAGTAGCAGACCTGTTTAATTTAGATGTAAATTTTGAAGATGAAGATTTGGCTTTGATGTTGTTATCATCCCTTCCTGATGAATTTGAACATTTGGAAACTACGTTACTTCATGGGAAGGAAAATGTGTCTTTAGATGCTGTATGTTCTGCTTTGTATAGTCGTGAATTGAGAAAGCAGGATAAAATGAAAAAGAAAGTAGCTGCAGCAGATGAAGCGTTAGTGGCAAGAGGTCGTCAACAAAGCCAATCAAAGGGGAGAAGAGGAAGGTCCAAATCGAAAAGCAGAGTTGCCAAAGATGAGTGTGCTTTCTGTCGTGAGAAAGGGCACTGGAAGAAAGACTGTCCAAAGTTGAAGAAAAAAGGGAAAGCTCCGCAAGACGTAAATATTGCAGAATGCAAAAGTGATGCGGAATCAGATTTCTCTTTGGCTGTATCACCTTTAACATCCCATCCAGATGAATGGATTTTGGATTCAGCTTGTACCTACCATATGACTCCCATGCGGGAGTGGTTCTTTGAATTTGAAGAATTTGAAGGTGGAGTTGTGTACATGGGAAATGACAATCCATGTAAAACAGTTGGGATAGGTTCAATCAAGCTGCGTAATCATGATGGATCCACCAGAATCCTGAAAGATGTTCGGTACGTGCCGAATTTGAAAAGGAATCTCATCTCCTTGGGACTCTTGGAGTCAAAAGGCTTGGAAGTGAAGATGCGAGATGGAATTCTTAAAGTAACTTCGGGAGCACTTGTGATGTTGAAAGGTGTGAGAAAGAATAATCTGTATTACTACCAAGGTAGTACAGTTGTTGGGACAGCAGCAGCAGCAACATCTTCCAGTAGCAAGAAGGATGCGGAAGCAACAAAGTTGTGGCACATGCGATTGGGACATGCTGGTGAAAAATCCTTGCAAAATCTTGCCAAACAAGAATTATTGAAAGGTACGAAAGTTTGCAAATTAGAATTTTGTGAGCATTGCGTTCTGGGAAAACAAAGAAAAGTGAAATTTGGCACTGGTATCCATAATACCAAGGGTATTTTGGATTATGTGCACTCAGATGTGTGGGGACCTGCCAAGACTCCATCCCTTGGTGGCAGGTATTATTTTGTCACTTTTATTGATGATTTTTCCAGAAGAGTTTGGGTGTTTACTATGAAGAGTAAGGATGAGGTGCTAGAGATTTTCCTTAAATGGAAAGTTCAGGTTGAAAACCAGACGGGAAGAAAGATCAAGATTCTCCGAACAGACAACGGTGGAGAATATAAGAGTGATCCCTTCCAGAAGATATGCCAAGAATGTGGCATAGTTCGACACTTCACAGTTAGAAAAACACCGCAGCAGAATGGGGTGTCAGAACGTATGAACAAGACACTAGTGGAGAAAGTACGTTGCATGCTGTCTAATGCTGGGTTAGGCAGAAAGTTTTGGGCTGAGGCTGTGACATACGCTCAACATCTCGTCAATCGCTTGCCATCATCTGCAATCGGTGGCAAGACTCCATTAGAGGTATGGTCTGGAAAACCTGCAACAGATTATGATTCTTTGCGTATTTTTGGTTCTACTGCATATTATCATGTAAACGAATCAAAGTTGGATCCACGTGCAAAGAAAGCTCTCTTTATGGGCTTTAATGCTGGAGTTAAGGGATACCGTTTGTGGTGTCTAGAAGCAAAGAAGACCATTATCAGCAGGGATGTTACCTTTGATGAAACTGCCATCTTGAATAAGGTAACACAAGATGGAACCAGTGGTACTCCGCAACAGGTGGAGTGTACGCCGAAGCAGGTGGAGTTTGAGCAGATAATGGTGAGCCCAACAAACAGCACCTTCAGTGACTCTCCCATGACAGAAGAAGAGTCAGATGAGGAAGAGATTTCAATCCAAGAACCTCAACAGCAGCAAGAGTCAATTGCCATCAATAGGGCAAGACGAGAAATTCATAAACCTGCTCGTTTTGTTGACATGGTGGCCTATGCACTTCCAGTTGTTGATGATGTTCCATCCACATTTTCTGAAGCAGTTCGAAGTACAGAAAATGATAGATGGAAAGATGCTATGGAAGAAGAGATGCAATCTCTTCAGAAGAACAATACGTGGAAGTTGACACAACTACCGAAGGGCAAGAAGGCAATTGGATGCAAATGGATATTTGCAAAGAAAGAAGGATTTCCTGACAAGAATGATGTTCGTTACAAGGCAAGATTGGTGGCTAAGGGTTACGCTCAGAAGGAGGGAGTTGATTATAATGAGGTATTTTCTCCAGTTGTTAAACATTCCTCTATTAGAATTTTATTGGCCTTGGTAGCGCAGTTGAATTTGGAGCTAGCTCAACTTGATGTGAAGACCGCGTTCCTTCACGGTGACTTGAAGGAGGAAATCTATATGACTCAGCCAGATGGATTCAAAGTTGCTGGTAAAGAAAATTGGGTTTGTAAGCTGAGCAAATCGTTGTACGGATTGAAACAATCACCGAGACAATGGTACAAACGATTTGACCAGTTCATGATGGGTCAGAAGTACACAAGAAGCAAATACGATCACTGTGTGTATTTGAGCAAGCTACGAGATGATTCCTACATCTACTTACTCTTGTACGTTGATGATATGCTGATAGCATCAAAGAGCCAAGTTGAAATTGATAAATTGAAGGCTCAGTTGAGTAAAGAGTTCGAGATGAAGGATTTGGGAGAAGCCAAGAAGATTCTCGGCATGGAGATAAGTAGGGATAGAACGAGAGACAAGCTTTGTCTGACACAAAAGCAGTATTTGAAGAAAGTACTACAACGTTTTGGCATGAATGAAAATTCAAAACCTGTAAGTACTCCGCTTGCTCCTCATTTGAAACTTAATAGCCTATTATCTCCAAAGACGGATGAAGAGCGAGCATATATGGCGAAAGTCCCGTATGCTAATGCAGTTGGTAGCTTGATGTATGCAATGGTGTGTACGAGACCCGACATTTCACAGGCAGTTAGTGTGGTAAGCAGGTTTATGCATGATCCAGGCAAGGGTCATTGGCAAGCTGTGAAATGGATTCTACGGTATATCCAAAATACCGTAGATGTTGGATTAGTATTTGAGCAGGATAAATCACTTGGTCAATGTGTAGTTGGATATTGTGATTCTGACTATGCAGGTGATTTGGATAAGCGACGTTCTACAACTGGCTACTTGTTCACATTTGCCAAGGCGCCAGTTAGTTGGAAGTCTACTTTGCAGTCAACGGTGGCTTTGTCTACAACGGAGGCAGAGTATATGGCGATTACAGAAGCTGTGAAGGAGGCAATTTGGCTTCAAGGATTGCTTGAAGACTTGGGAGTTGGTCAAAAACACATTGACGTGTTTTGTGACAGTCAGAGTGCTATTCACTTAGCAAAGAACCAGGTCTTTCATGCAAGAACGAAGCATATTGATGTTCGCTATCACTTTGTGCGGGAAATTCTCGAAGAAGAGGAGATTTTTCTCCAGAAGATTCGGACTACGGAGAATCCTGCAGATATGCTGACCAAGGTGGTTACAAGGTCCAAGTTTGAACATTGTTTAAACTTGGTCAATATCCTGCATATTTGAGTTGGCGCCTGAGCGCGCAAATTTGGAAGTGCCACAAGGACCGTTTGTTATTTTGGGTGAAAAGATTTGTATTTTTGGTGGGATTAGAAATTATGCCAAGGTGGAGATTTGTTGAATCAAAGCCACAATTGTGGACTTTGACAATTTTTTCACAGCTCACAATTGTGGATTTTGGTGGCAGAAATATTCATCCCACATCGATAGGTTTATGAATTGGTGAAGGATTTGAGAGCTATAAATAAGCTCTCAAGTCTTCCCAATTAATGGTACCTAGAACAACAAAGAATTATCCATAAGGATTTTGTAATTCTTTGTATTCTTTCTTCTCTTCTAAATTATAAAAGCAGGTCGCTTGAGTGGTGCTCGGAGAGTAGGCAAAATTGGCCGAACTCCGTTATCAATTTTTCGGGTGCGTTCTTTCCTTATCTCTTTTATTTGTTCCGCATTTATTTATTAGTTTCTTTTCTATTGTAGTATAGTATTCAATATATTTGTCTATATTTGTCGGGTATATTTGTAGTGTTTTTATACGGTTCATTTGGGTGTATTTTTCTTATTCGTGTGTACGTATTATTTATGTATACACGGGTATAGTTGTGATAATACACCGTGCACGTAAGTTCTGTCTAGGAGACTGGGTTTTAAGTGGGACCGCTTGTGACCCCTCCAGCCTTTTCTGGGAATTTATTTGGAATGGTAATTCTGTCTAAGGAGATTGTTTCGACGATCTTTCCTGAGAATTACTGAATCGGTTTAATCACTAGTTGTATTCTTGAGTGGGAAATTACCCGATTTCCCTAACACCTAAAAAGTCTTGCATAACGCTAATAATGTGCTGCGCTAAGTAGTCAATAATATGATTGTTAACCAGATTAACTACTTAATCACTTTGCACAGTTTGAAAAGTAAATTACTTTAATATAAAAGCTTAATTTGAACAAGAGGCAAACCACAGTGCAATCTTGAAATTCAGCTCAAAGAAAACAATAGGCATGTAAAAGCGGATAATTAGGATTTAATCTAATCAAAGCATGTAATTAAAAGTGGATAATTAGGATTTAATCTAATCAATCTACTGTAATTCCATATGCAGATGAGCAAATAGAGGAAGGATGATCAATGATGCATAATGAATAACTTTTAGGGAAATAAAGCAAGGACGATGCTTACAAAAAAAATTAAGTAGTGGTCCAATTAACTAAAGGGATAATCATTGACGTACCTGTACTCTAGTATTTCAAACCTACAGAGAAGGAATTAAACAACTACTCTTGAGGATCATGTCTGCACTTTAAAGATATATGTTGCCATGACCATAGTTGATTGGATACAGGGCACCAAATGGAACTCGGTAAAGGCCATAGACCAAATGCAATGGCAGTCCACCAATTCTACCCCCTATTTTGGTCTACCTTGTGGTGACAAGCTTGTATATCGTGCTTGGCTGAGTGACTCTGGGATCAATTGGAGCAGCAAATTTATAACCTTCAAATGCAAGTTTCTCTAAAACTTTCTTGAAAGTTGAAAGCACCCTGACTCATCTTGCTTCTACCAGTGATATCAGTGCTGAGGAATACCAGTGCAAGAGGAAACGGGTATAGGGATGCTAGAAGTCCAAATCAATCACATTAATTGTTGAAGTATATAGTACAAATGAAGAACAAATGCACACTAAAAGTGCAGAAAAATACTAGAGGAAGATTTCACTAAAAATTTAGACGAATTGATAACTCTTGAGGCATGATTTAATCACTATCCTTAAGGTTTTAATAGCCCCCGGTACACCTAGTATTTACTAAAGGGTTGAGGCAATTTATCCCTAGGAGACAACAAGAGCAAAGGAAATTTTTTAGCAATGACAAGTTTCCTTTAACAAGAAATGACCAAAGGACAAAAGTTACTTTAATTCCTTTGAAAGTAGTTAATTTATAGCAAAAGAGTTTCTCAAGATCTCATAACGTTCTGATGCAATCTTTCACGTTTTAGGCATCAAAAATTGCAATGAAGCGACACATGACACGAAAAGATGCCACAAAACAGTTTTGAAATTTGATCATTATAATAGATCCGCGGACGGATTTATCAGATCCTTCAATGGATCCTGCCTAGAATTGCCTGTTACGCAGTGTTCCAACATATTCGCAGATGGATCCAGTTGGATATGTCCACGGATCCTGTGCACAGAATGGTAAGTTGCTTCTGGACAGAATCCAATAATTGAATCCTAGGCATGTACGCAACAATCGGTGGATGAATTGTTACAGTGAGAAATCACCATATTTTAGCAAGCCTCATTTCCGTTTCATTTCACAAACTACTCTAACAATCCTCCACTTAGTTTATAAAATGAAATAATAATCTAACACATATAATAGAGTGCATAAAGAAAAGTATTGTTTGATTTAATTTTTGTTTTAGTATTAATATTTCACTAGAACTAGCCAAATCATGGTTGCTTATAGCATTAAACTACGATTTATAAATTAACCAAGATATACCACACAAATAATATCAAGTTCATTGACCTATTCACAATGAAATTTAGCACCAATACTGGCCATGTGCTCCATCCTAGTTTCTTGATCATTTACTAAAGTATCTCAAACTTTTGCTAGAACTTGCATTACTTCTATGATCATATAGGTGAAGACACTCTCAAACTTTATATAAAAAAACACATAGAGAGTAATTACACTTCATTAAGATTATAACTCATCATATACTTAATCTCCCAATTTATGCACTAGCGGGATAAATTTGTACACAAAATACTAGTGTTCACAATCACTTAACAACTTGTTACGCTTTAAATCTTTCCATCTAGTGGTAGTGCTAGAATAAAGGCAAGATTCCCATTGTTAGTAATTTTAGATAAATGGTTTCAACCCCATACCCAATGACATCGTATTCACTAAGTCCCTTGGTAAGGGCTTAGTCAATGAATCCGCTAAATTGTTGCCTGTTCTTACATGTACAACAGTCACGATGCCATGTTGTAACATTTGTCTAAGATACTCATGTTTTAAATTGATGTCTAGATTTATCATTGTACAACTTATTTAAACTCTAGACATAGAAGTTTCACTATCGCAATATAAAAAGATTGGAGGCATAGGTTATGGTTGCAACTTGATATCAAGTAACAAGTCTCTAAACCATTCTGCCTCTTTATATGCAGCAGCCAAAGTTATGAATTCAGCTTCCAATAAGCAATCATAGTTTGCTTCTAGAAGCTCATGAGATTGCACCACCATACAAAGTGAATATCCATCCGGTTATAGAATTCTTATCAGTCACACTAATGAACCAACTATCATCTATGTAATGTTCAAGTATTGCCAGAAATCTATTATAAAAGAGTCCTAGAGTTGTCGTTATTTTGAGATAACCAAAAACCCTCTCAATAGACTTCCGATGGTCTACATTGGGATGTTTAGTGTATCTTGTAAGTCTACAAACTGTGCATGAAATATCTGGTCTTATACAATGCATCGCATACATCAAATTTCTAATTGCCCTAGCGTACTCAAGTTGAGTAATTGGATTTCTAGAACTTTTATGAAGCTTCAAGCTAGGATCAAAGGGAGTACTCCCTTCTTTAATCTTAAGATGTTGAAGCTTATTCAGTATCTTGTCAATATAGTGAGATTGACACAAAGCATAACTCCCACTATATTTCCTAACTTTAATGCTTAAGATAGTGTCCAGTCACCAATATCTTTCATTTTAAACCTTAAAGAAAGATATTTCTTAGTGTCTTCAACATTTTTCATAGTATTACTAACAATTAACATGTCATCTATATAGAGACAAATTATCACTATACTGTTGAGCAAATTTAGAATAAATACACTTATAAGCATGATTATATCTAAATCCACTTGAGAGTAATAGATATTCAAATTTTTCATACCATTGTTTAGGTGCTTGTTCATGCCATATAATGACTTAACTAGTTTGCAAACTTTCTTTTCATTTCTAGGCAAAACAAACTCTTGAAGTTGTTCCAGATAAACATTTTCATCCAAGTCAATATTTAAAAAGGCTGTCTTAACATCAATTTGATGTACAAACAAATTGCACAATTAAACTAAAGAAATTAGTACTCTAATGAATGTAATTCTAGCAACTGGCGCATATGTACCAAAATAATCTATTCCTTCTTTTTGTTTAAATCCCTTAGCTACTAATCTTACCTTAAAGGTTAGCAAAGATCCACCCATGGCATATTTCCTTCTAAATACCCATTTTGCAACCTACTGGTTTTGAACCTTGTTCTAAATACCCATGTATTGTTAGACAATAATGAGCCTATTTCATCATTTATCGCTTCTCTTCAAAATGCAGTTTCCCTTGATGATATAGCTTCAATAAATGTCTTAGGATCACCTTCTACATTCAATAAGATTGGTATCTTATTTTGTAGAGATTCCCTATTGCCTTCATCCAAGAGGACAACAACTTGTGAAGATATGAAATTAGATGATAGATGCTCTTCTTTTGTAGGCCTTTGACTTCTCCTAGATTCAATGGGAGTGTCAATTTCACCCCTCTTATCACTAGAAGAAGGATCAACACTTTGAAGAGGTTCCAAACCATTAGTAGGATCTTTCATAGGCACTGAATCTTTAAGAATTTACTCTCAAAGAATTGCATATCTCTTGGCACAAGAATAACATTCTAATCAAGATCAAACAACCTATAAGTTTGAAAATTTTTGCATAGCTTATAACAAACTTTTAAGTGCCTAAGGCCCCAACTTTATTTTCTTATTATCCAGGAGTCTATAATAGGCAATGCAACCCCAAACTCTAAGAAAACTTAGGTTTGGTTTCTCCCTTTCCATACTTCATATAGACAGACTTTTATTTTTAATGAAGCACTTCTATTATGTACATACCACGCAACCGGCAATGCTTCACCCCACAAGTTCTTTGGCAAACCAAAACTTACCAACATAGAATTAATCATATCTCCTAAAGTTCCATTTTTTTTTCTTTCAACCAAATCATTTTGTTGTGGAGTATATGGTGCACTTGATTGGTGTATAATTCCATTTTGTCCACAAAATATTGAGAATTAACTAGAAAAGTATTGACTTCCTCTATCACTTCTCAATAGTTTGATTTTTTTTTTTATCTAATTGGATTTCAATGAGCAACTTGTAAGATTTGAATATAGCAAAACATTCATATTTATTTTTCATAAGATAAACGTGCACAAATCTTGAATAATCATCAATAAAAGTAATAAAGTACCCATTACCACCTCTTGTTAATAAATCATTTAATTCACATATATTAGAATATATAAGTTCAAGCAAGGTTGTATTTCATTCAACCTTAGAAAATGGTAATCTAATCATTTTTGCTTGAATACAAATTTCACATCTCTGTCTACTTTATCGTCATAAGCAATTGATGCTTAGACATAAAATGTAAAGTCCTAATATTTGCATGTCTTAGCCCACCATGCCACAAATGATAAGAAGAATTAGTCTTTAAGGAGAATTAATAACTTTATTGTTACTTAGTTTAAACATTCCATCACAAGAATAGTCTTGTCCTACAAATACACCATTCTTGGACAAGATTATTTTATTAGATTCTAGTACAGCCCTAAGACAATTCTTATTTAGCCTATTGGTTGATACAAGATTTTTCTTCATACCCAAAATATGTAATACATTTGTGAGCGCTAACTTTTCACCACATGTGAATAGCAACTCTCTATCCCTTTTCCATGAACTTTGGTGGTATCTTGATTGCCCATAAATACCACATGTCAACATCTTCATAAATTTTGAACATGGCTTTGTCATTGCACACATGCACAGTTGCACCAAAGTCATACCACCAATCACAAGAATTGAATGGAGAAGAAGCCACATTCAATTCAAAAATCATTTATATCCTCTACTCGAACACCATTGTATTAATTTCTGCAACATAATCATTTTCAACAAATCTTGTTTGGGCATTATTTTTCTTTTCTTTCTTATTTTGGTTGCACTCCATGTAATGCCCCTTTTTGCTATAGTTGTTGACGGGTTTTTGATATAAGTACAAGTTTAAATCCAATTTATACCCGTTTTGACTGCAAGTATATAGGTGAACTAGTAGTTTAGGACATATATCAGGTCGATCCCACAGAGAGTGATTTTTCAAGTACTAAGTCCTAACTTACTCTATTATTTAGACTAACAATCAATTTAAGCAAGAGAAACTATAATTACTACTACCTACAACCTTAATTAGATAATTGCAAGATAACAAATGGAAAAAACTCACTAAATACTTGAATCTAGGGATGTAGATTCCACTTAGGCATAAGCAACACAAATGAATATATTTATCTCTTGTTACAACCCTTGTTTAACTAGGGATTTATTTCCAACATTACCAAACCTCATTCTCATGATAAGATGGCCTAGAATAGTCCAGTTTTTCCTATTCTCATGGTGAATAACTAGTTCTACTCTTGTTTGCTTCATGAAATGTAAGTTTAATTCACTTAAGTGTACTTCTATACTCATAAGTCTGCTACTCAAGCTCTACTCAAGTTGTTCCATTATTATTAGTAATTTTCATTGAATAATAACAACTAAGAACTTGTTATTAGTGATCAAGCAACAACAAGTGATAAGCATGCACAAATAGACAAGTTAATACAAGATGTAACAAGTGTAAATCATATTCACTTCATATCAAATAGCCATAAGCTTCATCTATTCTCTAGATCTAGAAAATTAGTTACTCATGTAAGATATAACAAGAAAACACATAGTTTCATTGCATGAACACATCATGAATCACAAGTTAAAGATAGAAAAGGAAAGCTTAGCCAAAATAATGAAGAAGCTCCCAATGATCTTCAATTTTTTCAACAAAATGGTATACAATGAAGTCTCCAATTGTTCTCACAAAAAATGTTAGCTAGAGAGAACAAGACAAGACTTCCTTTCAAGTTCTCATGCTAAAATCCGATATGAGCTACTTCTAATATGTTCTACTCTCTTCTTCTAATGATTCTAACATCTAATTGTTAAGAGAGTCAAAAAGGTGGGCTTTGGACAAGACATAAAGTTCCTTTCCACTTCCTTTTTGCATCAGAAGCATGTGCAGTTGAAATTGTCTCTCTAACTATAGTTGGAAAGTAGTGTGAAAACAAGGCAAGTGGCTGAGCAAGTTGCTAAAATCAGGCTACAATACGCGACTTGAGAATACGCGACTACAACCCACATTTTCTCAAGTTGCGTATTCACTTATGTGAATTTGGCCTCGTTTCAACTGCTATTTTCTCTATGATGGAGGCTGAACTAACTCTTGAGAAAAACATGAAAGTTGTAGCTCTTTGAGTTAGCTTTCCAATGCTTCAAGAATCATCCAATTTGGAGTTTTGTGGACTGAGATATGATCAAAATACCATTTACTAGTTAATCCCCTATTTCAGCTCTCGACCATACAAATAAGCTTCTGTGTTTCGACTTTTTGACCAGGAAAACAAACTAAATTGGACTTCTATATCCCATATCAAATGTAGATCTATCTCTTAGCTTCAAAATGGTATAAAGATCATCTCGATCCGATCATTGTAGCTCAAGATATTGCCAAAATACAAAGACATGTCAAAACTATCTTCATTTGCATTTCTTCATTTGAATATTTTGCACTTCATGTTTTCTTTTAACCACTTCAAATAATCAATTATCATCCAATTATCTTCTCAATTCACACTCTTTGATGATTGAATCATTAAACCTACAAAATATGAAGTTTTTACCATTAAAATCCATAGAAATACAATGTTTGCCATTTGAACCACAAAATGTACATTTTTACCAAACCCCTACTTAATTAGTTATAAAATTTGTTAAAAAACACCAAAACTAACTAATAAAACACACTAAAAACACTTAATATATATACTTGTCAGTTGTAATAGGTTTGATTCTTCTTCTTGTCCCTCAAACTTGCATTGTTTTGGCTAGATGATTTCCTCTTCTTAAACCCTCCAACTTGGCTATTATCTTGGTTATTCCTATCATCCACATAGTTTATCTTAAGATTAGGCACAAGTTCCTTCTTTTGATATATCCTAGCAACCGCTTATATGTGAAGATGTTTCATAATTTGATCCTATGAGAATATTTGAGAGGTGTGAAGCAGTTTCTTTTGATAGTCATTCCAACGAGGGGGCCATTTTGCTATAATTGCCCCCACTTGTAATGGCTCCGAAATCTTCACACCAAGATCTTCAAGTTTTGAAAGCAAAACTAGATCATGGACTTGATCAAGAAGAGAAGAATAATCATTACAAGAAAAATTGAAATATTTCTTTATAAGAAATTTATCTGCACCTTATTTTTGAGTATTATATTTATATTCAAGTGCATCTCAAATCTCCGTTGCTATCTTCATTGACTTGTGGACATCATACAAGTGATCAAGAGAATATCCAAGATATCTCCATGCTATAGCACTTCATCTTCTTCTATCTTGCACCGCTCCGTCTTGAGTGCTTGTGTGATACAACAGCCCAGCCTTCAATGTTGCTCCTATTAAACTTATATAATTTAGAGAAGTTAAAACTTTTCTTAACACCTAACTAATGCCCGATATAGTAGTGAGAGCAAGAGAAATAGGTTGAAAAATTAGGAGTATTAAAATGCCAACATTAAATAGAATAAATACATCATATTTTCAGCTACAAATTGAAATTGTCTAGCTTCATTGTATAACAGTAAAAATTTACTAAATGAATTCATAAAACTAATGATTACATTGGCTACACAATTCAAGACATAAATCTCATTTCAAAGACATAAGTTACACTATTGAATGGTTGAATTTAGAGCTGAAAATTCATTAAAGAATTTGTAACATATTGTCTTCGAATTCAAAATAAATACGTGATTGAATTCAAAAATAAATATGTGATATTTTTGTCAAAATATCTAACAATCTCCCACTTATGTTAATAAAAATAACTCGGGCATTAGTGAGAACATCATGACGCATGAAAATGGCAATGCTTTTAAACTTTCATATAGTGTTTCAATTTCCCCATATTAGAGTCATAATGGAATTAACTATTGAACTATGACTACTTGAGAATACGTAGAATTCATAACACACTTGATATTCAAGATGTTCTTAAACAAGCTTTTCAAGCTAGCACATTATGGCCATGTGCTTTACCCCACTTTCATAAGTGCTTTAAAGAACTAGTCCAAATTCTTATAACGGTGGCCAAATCCCTACACTCATATATGTGAGTCTATCAAGGATGTTTCCGTGACTAAAACATCCCAGCCGTAAGGGTTATAGAACTCATTAAGATGTTAGTTCTCAATGTCGCGCCCCATTTTTCGATAAATAAATAAATGGTTTTAAAAATGTATTTTTGTGATTGAATTTGTGATTGGAAAATGAATTGTGATTTAAAAGAAAAATGGGTCTAAATGGGGGTTTGAGAATGCGACGATTTGACCCAAAATTATAGTTTAAAAAGGGTTTTTTGAAAACAAAATACGGAGTCGCCACTTGGTAATGAGTTAAGGTGTACCAAGTCACCAAAAAATGAATTTTTAAAGAAAAATAGGAAAAAGTAGTAAGAAACCCCTTTTAAACGACTCCTAACCACGTAAACCAAAGAAAAAGGTTCGGGAGTCACATTTGACAAAGGGGAAGGCAAGGATAAAATCCAAGGCACCCCTTTGACCTAGCCAAGGCTAGTTGCATGATTTAATCAAAGATTTTCTTGTTTTAATCAAAGAATTTATTACATTTGGATGCACTACATGAATGCAAACCCTAGACCTAGGGGTATTGGGGGAAAATTTCCCTTCAAAGGTTGAGTGGTGCCAATCACATTAATTGTGAAGCCCAATAACGATCCTTTGAAGAAGTCACGAATAATGCGAGTGAGATGCAAATGAATGGAATGCATGTATGCAATGTGAGGACATGAGTTTGAAAAAGTAATAAAAGACAAGAATGTGTAAATGAAAATGTGCACGTGAGTGGGCAAGGTGCGGTATGTGAAATGATAATATGAAGTGCATGTGTGCAAGTGATGATAAAGTGTTCGTGTGCAAGTGAAGCAACATAAAGGTGCACGTGTGCAAAATGGGAGGAAAAATAAAAGTGTGATGAGGGTGTAAAATGGTAGAGTGGATTTAAAAAATGCATGAGCCTAGGGAATTCATGCATATTGGGTACGGGGAGACCTAAATCGTGACTCAATTTGCCCTTTTATAGAGGGAATACAAGCGTGCTAAGGCTTAGAAAAAGCCACACTCGTCTATATCCCATATTTAAGGGGACTCTTCAGGCAAATGTACCCTAACTAGCATGAGATGCAAGACCTAAAGTGAGGGGAAAGGGGAATCGAGGAGCATGCCAGATGATAAAACTAAGAAAAAATGCATGATATGTAGTGAACAGGCAAATAATGCATTAATGAAAAACAAAGGAAAAATCCTATTGGGTCTAACGTTGGACTAGCCCTTTCTATGAATTCCTAATGAAATAATGAGCCACAACTAGCGTTGGACTAGTGTGGTGACGTACATTCATCCATTCCATTCATTCATGGTTATGAAAGCAAGTAGACATGCCAAAACGCTCATAAACACGTAACACGTAGCACTTAGCATGCTCGACTAGATGCAAGAGCCTACTAAAGCAATTTAATATGTAGCAACAAAAACAAGCAACCAAGGGGAAGGGGAAATGGACCAGATGCTCTCCGAGCCCTATCTATTACAAGCCAAGAGGTGTACACATACCCCATAAAAACATAAAGGGGAAAGGGAAATGGACCAGATGCTCTCCGAGCCCTATCTATTACAAGCCAAGAGGTGTACACATACCCCATAAAAACATAAAGGTAAAAGTAAGTAAATGCATGCAAGGAGGTAAGGAAAGCGAAGTAGGCAGGCATATTCACATAACACATAAGATCACATAGGAGAGACAAAAAGGGATAAAAGAAGTTGTACCTTCCCCCGCGTGTGATGCTAGTAAGGTGAACAAGACTCAACTTGGGCTAAGGTCACTAAAGGAGGAGCTAATTTGGGCTCCCTTGAGTTGATGCCTTAAATGGAGTGAAATCGCTTATTTATCCTCCAAAATAAAAGAAATGGTCAAGGTACCAATTTATTTGGGGAAAATTAAAGGGAATAGGCCAACACAAGCTCATTTAGACACACAGTTCACAAATTCATGCAATTAAGCATTACCTTAACAAAACATGGTTATTAATGAAAGCAAACAAGCAATCGAGTTGGAAAAAAATGAGGCTACCATGAACTCAATTGTGAACATTAACCAAGCACTCAAGCCTAATTAAACATTTTAGGAACTTCCAGGGCCCAAGAGCAAAGAAAAGGTCAAGTAAAGGTTAAAATGCAACTACTTCTAGGACCAAATTGCAAACATTAAAGTCATTCAAGTCCAAATGAAACTTAGGATAGAATGCCTCAAAGATTCCAAAACGATAGAATGCCAAATAGTGATTCGACTTGCACCCAACTTAGGATCCGATCGCAAACCAAGGACCCAAAATGTCGAAATTGATCAACCATTCGAATTCAATCGAAACTTTCAAGAACTTAGAAGGTCCCAAAATCAAGAAAAAGGCAAATAATAATTCAGATTGCAAAACACTTTAGAGCTTAAATGCAAAAAATTGAAAAGCAAGCGGATCTTGGTAACATTGCTGCAAAATTATAGGGACCAAATTGATTGATATTCCAACTATTTGGGCCATAGTGAGTCAAAGGGGACTTGAGGGGTTGGAATGCAAATATTTCTGTTGACTCTCCATGCATGCACACGAGAAAAAAGAATTAAGTTTCTGCAACTTCATTTAGACAAAGCTTCTGCAACTAAGGAAGCTTTCAACAATCAAAATACACAACCGAATGTAGCATGCTTTGAAAGCCAAATCTTTGATCAAAATCATGGCGTGAGACTAAGCAACAAGGCCCATAACTTCAATGATCAAATCAGCAAGAAAGATAACAGGCACGGATGTAGCAAAAACAAAACAAAATCTGGACAAAAATGATTTCATAACCTGCAATTTGTTTTTCAGCAAAGCATGCGGCCATAGCTCAAACATTTCAGCCTTCCAAACATACAAACTCAACACCCAACCTTCCATTTCCTTCCCTTTAACATCAGATTAACATGCAATTTAAGTGTAAAGATTCACTTGAACAGCCATGGAAAAGAAAACAGCAAGAAAAATGCAGCAGCCTTTTGCTTCTCCTATCTTGGTTCAAATGTATTGGCATGCAAAACTCAAACAAATCTGGACATTTCCTAAACAAAACAGCCACAGCCAAGGTAGTTCAAAAAACAAACAACGGCAAGAAGAAGGAAAATGCAATCTTGGCCGAATGGATAAAACTGCAGCAGAATTTCTGCTATTTAGCACTTTACAAAATCCAGCTTTCGAATGCTATCAAAACCCAAACAAAACCCCCATACAATCCTCTCACCTTGCCACATGAAACTTGTAGATTTAAACACCAAAAAGCCGAACAAAAGGACGTGCAAATCTGGACAGTTCAAGCAAATGTATGCAAACAAAACTCCAAGCAAACCGAAGCTTCTTTTCAGCCAACATCCTTTCTGTAACTTGCGGACATTTCCTTTCTATCATTTCAGCACACACACGACTCATTTATAAACTCCAAGACACAACACAAAATGCAGGAGACAAACCACTGAAGGTCACGCGAAAAATAGAAATGGAAAAGCACGCAAGCAGAAACGAACAGAAACGGTCAACGACAAGCAGCAAGAATGAATCAAAAACTCAAGGCTACAACCTAACAAAATGGAAAGCACCGAGACATTAGGCCAGGAGGGTACCTGACCAAACTTTTTGGGTTCAAATCTAGGCAGAAAAAGCCGTGAACAAATTGCCGCAATCATCCCTTTTGGATTCCAGATTTTTGCCGCTTCTTTCTTACTCTTGCTCACTCTGGGTTGTTTCCTCTTTTGTTGTTCCTCTCTGTTTTTGTTTAGCCTCTGTTGTTCTTTAGTTCTCTTGCTCTCTAGCTTTCTAGAATCTATTCTAGCCGTGAATCTCGATGCTTTCTCTCCGGTTTCCCAATTTTCCAGCCGTCTACTCACTCAACAACCTCCTCCTCTCACTTCCAGCCGCTGTTTTCTTTTTCCCTTAGAGTTGCAGCCGCCGCTTTCTTTTTTTTGTTTTCATTCTTTCTTCACAGAACTCTCGGTTCTCTCCTTGCCGTCCTCCTCTCTGCTTAGCTCTCAAGCCCCCAGATTCTCCCGTACTCTTGCTCTCCCAGAAAAACTGTCCACAGCCGTCAAGTTTTCTTTTGTTTTCTTTCTTTTCCGCTGTTCTCTCCCCAGAACCCCCTACCTTGCGGCTGTGGCTTCCTTTCCTTTTATAGGAGGCCAGCCAACCCTAAAAACCTTGAACCTCTTCCATATTTGCAGCTAAGGGCTGCCCGAGGTCCTCCCTTGCAAGCTGCAAAAAACGCAGCTTGCAAGTGCGTTTTCTCTTTTTTTTTTTTTTTTTTTTTTTTTTTTTTTTAATAAGTACAAAATTGATTAATAAGAAAAATAAATGGCAAAAACAATTCAATTAACATTGGGTGAAAAATAAATAAATCAGAAACAACAAAGTGCAATTTCCAACTCTTTTTTCATTTTCCATTTTTCATTGTTTTTCTTCTTTTTTCTTCTTTTTCCAAAATAACTCAACAAAAATAAGCAAAATGCTAAAAGATTGATTTTAAAAGAAATAAACATATTTTGTGAACCATTTTCTTCTTTTCCAAATTTTATGTTAGAAACTTAAAAATAAAAACTAAAAACTAAAACTAAAACCTAAAAAAGCGAATAAAACTAACATGACAAATAAAAAACTAAAAATAAAAGGTAAATGAAATTACACCAAAAATTTGGTGTCTACAGTTTGCCCCTCTTTGTCCGAGTTTTGAAAAAACTTGAGACAAAGAAGTAGACACCAAATACTTACCTGTGTTATTTGGCTGTGAACGACTCGAACGATGGGGACTAAACCCCTTTGACCAAAAATTTAAAATGGGATTGACCCACGGGATAGACCCGAACAGAAATTTAAAATTGGGATAGACCCACGGGATAGACCTGAACAGAAATTTAAAATTGGGATAGACCCACGGGATAGACCCGGACAGAAATGTAAAATTGGGATAGACTCACGGGATAGACCCGGATAGAAATGTAAAATTGGGATAGACCCACGGGATAGACCCGGACAGAAATGTAAAATTGGGATAGACCCGGACAGAAATGTAAAATTGGGATAGACCCACGGGATAGACCCGAACAGAAATTTAAAATTGGGATAGACCCACGGGATAGACCCAGACAGAAAGGTAAATGGGATTGACCCGAACAGAATTTAAACGGGACTGACCCGAACAGGAATTTAAACGGGACTGACCCGAACAGAATTTAAAGAACTTTTAACAGGAATTTAAACGGGACTGACCCGAACAAGAATTTAAAACGGATGAATTGAAGTGAGATGGAGTGTTGGTGGGATTGACCCATGTTTATTGGTGATGCAAATGAAAGAAGTGAAATGAAGTGTTAATGGGACTGACCCATGTTTGTTAGTGATGCAAATGAAAATTGAAAGGCACACTAGTGGGACAAACCCACGCTCCAGTGGCGGTGAAAATGAAATGTCTTGACAATCGGACAGCGGGATCAAACCCGAACCTGCCATGAGAACTTGATTTGATTTTTTGATTTTTGGATTTTGGATTTTTGGATTTTTTTTTGACTTTTCTGATTGATTTTTTTTAAGGGAATCTTTTCAAAATTTGCCCCAGTATGATGAATTGGTCAGTGAGACGACATCTGAGCCTGACGGGGTGTGGACGGTCAGCGGGATAAAACTCGGTCCTGCCGAGATTGGCGGGATAAAACCCGGTTCCAATGTGAGATAAGCGGTCAGCGGGATTATACCCGGTCCTGCCGAGATTGGCGGGATAAAACCCGGTCCCAATTTGATAAAAACGGTCAGCGGGATAAAATCCGGTCCTGCCGAGATTGGCGGGATAAAACCCGGTCCCAATTTGAGAAAGCGGTCAGCGGGATAAACCCGGTCCTGCCGAGATTGGCGGGATAAAACCCGGTCCCAATGTGATATAGCGGTCAGCGGGATGATAGATACCCGGTCCCAATGTGAGATAAGAGGTTAGCGGGATTAAACCCGGTCCTGCCGAGATTGGCGGGATAAAACCCGGTCCCAATTTGATGAAAAGCGGTCAGCGGGATTATACCCGATCCTGCCGAGATTGGCGGGATGAAACCCGGTCCCAATTTGATAAAAACGGTCAGCGGGATTATACCCGGTCCTGCCGAGATTGGCGGGATAAAACCCGGTCCCAACGTGATAAAGTGATGTTGGCGGCACCAAGTCCAGGCCCAACGTGATAAAGTGAATGGCCAGTGGGATAAGACCCAATCCTGCCATCCAATTGGTCAAGAAATTAAGCGTGATTGTCAAAGAAAGGGGGAAATAGAAGAGCGCGCGGCATATGCCAAGACATCGCCAACAAGAATTGATTTTTCAAGAAACAAAAAATTGAATTTGATTTTCCTTGATTTTTCTGATTGATTTTTGATTGATGATTTTTTGGATTTTTGGATTTTGATTTTCGAGAGAATCTTTTCCAAAAATACATTGCCTCAGTGTCGGCCCTTTTCTTCTTCTTTCTTCTTGCTTCACTTTTCCGGCATCGGCCTTCCATCTCAATTGATGTTTCTCCATTGTTTGGACCCATGAATACCTGCACAGGGGGCTTAACAAAGCATGACATGCACTTGAATTTCAAAATATTGCAACTACTATTCATAGAAAGAGCAGTGTGATTGATTTGAAAGTATATTACTTGGCTCTTTGACGAAATCCTCAAATGAACTTATAAAAAATTTTGCCCCAGTGTGGGCTTATTTTGCGAAATCTTGCCAATAAAAATTTTGCCCCAGCATGGGCCCATTTGAATGTAAAAAATTGGTTTGGATGCCCCTCCATTTATTTGAACAAAGCAAGAAACTGTGTTTCCTATAAAATGTGAAGAAATCTGAACGTCTTGCTTAAAATCACATAGAAAATTTCGTGATGAATTTCTCAAAATAATGCCAAATTACAAGCGATTCCTTCTTCACTTTAGCATTGATGCTTTGGGTAATGGGTGTTATGTCTGATTTGGAAATGGGAGGTAAAGATTTGTCCTATTCTTTGTGCCCAAACGGTATGTAATCCCTTCAATACCACATCTTAGTGAAAGCAAAGAGTTTGTCACCCTTATTTCTTAAGAAAACTTAGTCGACGTATAAGCTTCATGGGCTTGCAAAATTTTGGGTAGAAATGATAGCTAAACATGTGAAATCTGGTTATACCCTTATGATAGATTTTTATGAGCATAATCCTCACTTTGGATTGTCATGAATGAATAAGTCAACGATGGACTTTATTAGCTTGTAATTTGGCTTGAGAACGATAGCTAAAGAAATAATTTCCAAAGGACATTGCGCCGAAGATCGCATTTCAACATTGCCCCCATCTGGACTCCAGATTCTTGGACTTTGTTTGACTTTTTATCATCACCCAACAGGGTCTTTCAGCATCAAATCTTTTTGCATCTTTCTTTTGCATTCATTTTGCTCGTTTTTCTCTTCTTTTTCCCCCTTTTCAAAAATACCCTCGCGGGGTTTCACATGAAGAGCAGTGTCAACCTCACACCTAATCAATTCAGAAATACAGCTAAAATTTTCGACATCAGAGATTTCCTTGACAAGGCCAGTGCAAAGAACAGAAGTCAGGACTTTCAGCTTTGTAATGGGGTCAGGTGGGGTGCTTAGAAAAGTTAAGGCTTGAAAACGGATTTCAAAAGTGGTTTGAAGAATCTGAGATCGCATTGTTGCGCCAAACCCTATTTTAGGGTAAAATCAGAATTTGCCTCAGTTTTTGCTCAATTGAGGCTTTTCACTTTCATTTCCTTTTTTCTTTTGACTTTTCGGCCTTTTTGCCATTCTTTGAAATTTCACAAAATTTGCCCCAGTTTACTTTTGAACTGAGGTTCTCTTTTCTTCCTTTGCCTTTTGATTTTGTGGCTTTTCACTTTTCACCTTTTGAAACTTTCTTTTCAACTCAAACTCGCCCTCAGTGTGGGGTTTGCGATTCTCAGGGGTTACCAAACGAAATATTTTATTCTGAAGGCTCAAAAAGGATAACTAGGGATAAAATGTTCGATTGGAAAAGAAGATGGCCCGACTTGTATTCCGTTCCTTACAATAACTCTGAAAGGAAACTTTCATTAATGCGAAATTTCTTGCATGTACCTGAATTAATTGACTGAGGAAGACCCTTGCTCATCCATATTTGTGAAACATAGGCGATTCACATGGACAAAAACCCTTCCTTTTCTTTTTTCAAACTTGGAACCCAAGTGGAATCAAATTTCCCCAATTTGCAGTTCCCTCCTTATTCTAGCATTTTTGCTTTTTCCCTTTTCTTTTCTTTTTAAAATTTCCCAATCTCCTTCCCCAATGCGGGGTACGACCATGAGTGCATTAGAAAAGAACCACCAATTTTAGCTCAAAATGGGGATGCAAGGGGTGATCAGTGTTTAGGTTGTAGAAACGACGGCCAAAGCATCATTCTTACACCTCATGACAACCAAAGTAACGAAACGGTTATTGAAAATCCATTCCCCTATTTGATATTTGAAAATTTTCCAACATAGGGTAGTGATCATTAAGACCCTTATTTGAAACGAAATTATTCTTTTAGAGGCTCAAATGGGAGAGCAAATGATAAAAATCTGTATAGGTAATGAAACGATTGCTTGAAGTATCACTCCAAATTTCCCAAACAAATAAGAACAATGCACATTTTTGCTTTCACTTAGATGTGATTGAACCAGATTGGACACCTTGAACATTTTCAAGCAAAAGTTGCCCCAATTTACAATTTATCAATCAATGTGACTGATTTTATTTTGGAATTAAGTGAAGGAGAAAGGTATCTCATAGGGCCTTTTGAGTGACCGTTCACTCTCTTTCTTTCTGAGCACTCTTATTGTACAGGTTGGAACACCAATCGAGGGTAAGGATTTTAGGAAGCATACACTTGTGAAATTCAGGCTATAGGTTGAAAAATCTCAAATTGGGTCTTATTTCTCAAAAATCATCATGAAATCTCCAATGAGTAAGAATAAAGAATGAAATGTACATAAATATACACAAAACAATAATTGTCCAAAAATTTTATTGCTGAAAAAGTTTGAAACAAAATTTCTCATTCAATTATGGTACAAATGAGAAGAGAGAGACTTGTAAAGAGCTCCACATATACACTTTTTGTCTCTTTTCTCTTGGGAACAAAATGTATTAACAAATCAAATATACAAAATTTTCCTTTGGAAAATAATTACAACATCTCTCAGAGGCTTTAGCATAGAGCTTCCAGATAAATCATTTATGTTTTCGTTGTAGGATCTGCCCAAGAATCAAATAACACTTGCAGTTTTGACACTTTATTAGATCGAAAGTGCCATCAGATATAGAAAAATATTTTCCCTTTATTGAAGTATTCTTATGAATGCAGGGAAGGGGGGGAAACAAAAGAAAAATACCCAGAGTTAGTAATCAAGACTATAAAATCGGTATGCATGCCCTACGGGGGAACCCCTTTTTTATGCCAAGGGTAGGCCTAGCATGAAAATGCAATCCTCCAGAGCAGGCACTATACAATACCTGATGGATCCAATCAGCTTATGGAGTGAAAAATAATTTGAAAAATTTGGCCCATTGGAATGAGAAGAGACGTTTGTCAAAATGAGGACCTCGTCCGAAGGGATTGATCACTTTTGATTGATACAAGAACTTGCAAAAACGCACCTCTAACTGATCAAATGGTTGGATGCAATGGATGCTTTTCTCAAAATCGACTAGGTTTTCCATTTTGAAATTCGACATTGAAACCCTAATTGGTCAAATGAAATTGACAATTTATTAAAAATGGACCGGATTACCCTAAAAAGGGAAACAGGTCAAATGAATTGAATGAAATTTAATTTATCAAAAATCAATCAGATCACCCTAAAAAGGGTAAATTGGTCAAATAGATTGAACGAAACTTGATTTATTCAAAATCGGCTCGGTTGCCCTAAAAATGGGTAAATTGGCCAAATGAATGAAATTGAATTAGTGGTTTATTCAAAAATCGGCCGAATGACCCTAAAAAGGGTAAATTGGTCAAATGAATTGACGATTTATTCAAAATTGACCAGGTGACCCTAAAAAGGGTAAATTGGTCAAATGAATTGA